>NC_069503.1:645605362-645905362 GCF_027579735.1 Bombina bombina
TTGACAATTGTACTGCGTGTGAGCATAATAAAACAGTGCAGAACTCTTTTTTTTTTTTTGTTTGTTTTTGCTGAATCCTGAGGGAAAAGAGAGCGTGGCACATTATACATATACATACTTGGGTAGGAAGGATTTAACCAAAGTCTTCCATAACAAAACCGTATTAACGGTTAAAGAACTTTAAATAGTAACTTTAAATAGTAAAGTCCTATTATATATCCATATGTTTTTTTCCTTAGAGATACTAAACCCAAATTTTTCTTCCATGATCAGATAGAGCATGCAATTTTAAGCAACTTTCTAATTTACTCCTTTTATCACATTTTCTTCATTCTCTTACTATCTTTATTTGAAAAACAAGAATCTAAACTTAGGAGCTAGACCATTTTTGGTTCAGCTGATTTGACTGTGAATCTTGATATAGTTTACAATAATTTGCTTGAATATAGTGTAATGATTAGTAATTTCTAACTGGATTGAGTTTTTTTAAACATATTAATTATTTTTTTAATTCTTTTAATACATTTAAACAAAAATGTATCTTTAACAAATGTTAAATAAATATGAACTTAAAAGGACATGAAACCAAATATTTTTCTTCCATGAGTCAGACAAAGTGTTCCACTTAAGAAGCTACAAGAATCCTCAGATCTCTAATTCTTAACCCTCTACGCCAATCTGTAAAGTGCTGTTCTTCAATCCCCGGACTTTTCTGGCCAGGATGATTGACAGCCCCTGCTTGCCTGCAATTAGCTGCATGCAAGCAGAGGTTGGGGTTGCACACTTTGCTACGTGTGCATGAAATGATAAATGCATGCAGCATATTGCTGCACGCTAGCCGTGATGCCGGGTAGGCAGGTGTGGAGATGTTTGCCCCTGTCTGTCCTGCTCTTGTTAAATAGAGGCCAAAGAATACAATAATAAAATTAAAAAAAATCTAATTTACTTCTATCAAAATTGCTTTGTTCTCATTTTATTCTTTGTTGAAGAAATATCTAAATAGGTAGCGTGCACATATCTGGAGCACTAAATGACAGAAAATTGTGCTGCCATGCAGTGCTCTTGCTAATGTATAACATTCTTGCAAAATTGCTGCTATATAGTGCTGCTATATAGTGCCTTATTTTACCATCCTGCTTTTCAACAAAGGATACTGAGAAAATGAAGAAAATTTGATAATAGACATATAAAAGGAAAGTTGTTTACATTTGCATGCTCTATCTGAATCATGAAGGAAATGTTTGGGGTGGATTCAAATATTAAAATGTATGTTACCTATATATACTTCAAAATAAAAAAAAATCATGTGCTCCTTTGTCAATAACTTCTAGACCAGACCTGCAATTTTTAAAGTAATAAAAGTAATATAAAGAAAATAATATATTTTGCTACAAAAATAATTCAGTTTTTAGGCCCAATAAAGGTATCACTCGAATGCTCAGTGTTTAAAATCCAATGAGTTTGTCAAGGGAGGTATAGTCCATGAATATAATTGATTGATTTATCGTAAACAGGAACGGAGAGGCATCTCTCAATGCATTATTCATCCAGTGCTAAAGTTCTTAACATGACCTTGACTATGATATTAGGTATAACATTCAAGAGTCATTCCTTTGAACTAAAATGTATGTTACAATGTATTTTTCTAAATGTGCTAAAAGCTTAACACTGCATTTTATCAATATACTTTATAAGATGACCAATGGTCTACTTAATAGCAATATACTTCAAGTAGCTTCAATTTGCATGTATGCACAGCTAAAATTATATTAGGGATGTGTTTTAGTAAAAAAAAAAAAATCCACAGCTTTCATAGAAGCTTTTATAAGCTCTAAAGTAGTCTCTATCTGAAATTAGTTTTAGAATTCTGATCCTAACATTCTGATTGCATTTTTTTATACCTCAGACTTAGGGTCGATGACTGTTCCCTGCATTTCAGCTTTGTTACTTTCTATGGATAGCATCTCTCATCTCCCTGGTACGTCCAGGTTCTGCCCTTTTTCTTAGAGAATTTAGTGAGTACATCCTCTGTGGTGTCTGCACTATAATCTCTCTCCAAGCTAGAGAATCATTGATCATCGGGGCCCATAATATCTCTCTACCCTGTTTTTCATAGAGTACCATGAATCATTCAAACATCTCTATTAAAAAGTATGGTTCTAAAATAAATTACCAAAAGGCAACAGATGAATATTATATTTATAATCCACATAACATGAGGAATTTTATGTTAATGTCCATTAAGATTTATTGTGGCATCATTGCCACCACAATAACCATGCCACCATGGTTTCTTTGCTCAAAAGTGACCATTTATTCCTTATAACTACTGGCTGCTGATACTGACACATTTGAAGTTCTCTAAGCTTCTGCAGCACCACCCATTCAACAAACCATCCATTATTAGTGTATTTTATGTACTAGTATGACTAAAACAGCAAATACTTACAATAGGTGTCAATAGGGAAGGAAAACGTGGGTCAATCAATCTCCCTCAGGAGTTTATATCTAAGCATAAGCAACCACATATGATGTTCTTTTGATGTCTGTCAACAAGCGACATTTTTTAAAATTTTGCCTTGGTTATTGTTATGTTTGGGATCTTTTATTCCCCACAGAAACATTTATGTGGATACCCATCTACACCATGTGTATTTAATAATTTCCTCATAAAAGAAAAACATTTCTTAGAAGTAATCTTTTTTGGTAGTTGAACTATTGACTCTTTAGATGCCAAACCATGGTTTTTGTTGAGCCCATACATGCCACTCTAAATTGCATAACAACCAGTTTGAAAATAACTTTATCAATGTTGCTGCAAATAATCTGTACTTTATACTACAAAACAAATTCATAAATACAATATATTTTAGGAACTTTGGTTTTAGTTCAAATATGTTTTTATGATTTGGGGAGATAATGTCTACAAATATAACAGTTTTTTTAAATCCCGGAATATAAAAAAATGACATTTAAAATTTGCAGTGCCAATGTGAAATTTCTTGATTTGTTAGAATTAAATAATGCAGTGGCATGGATTAACAGTATTCTGAGTCAGACACATTTCTGCTGAGCTTGTTTCTGTTATTTTAGTTGGTTATGATGCCCAAACAATATAAACAAAAAATACATGTTAATGACCCAGCAAAGGTGTCAGCATCAAATGGCACAATATGAAATGTCTACCACATTCACCAGCATCACAATATAACACTAGCTTTGAAAGATTTTACTTGCTGTGTATGAAAAAAAATAAAAAAAAAAATATATATATATATATATATATATATAGGTACACAAACACAATAAGACATTAAAATACATACTATTAACATGTATAACACAGAAAACTCACCGCCATATAATGAATGACCTATATTGTTTGAAATAGTTCTTATATACACCACTATAAAATGAACATAATACAAATAACTTCTTAAACAGTATTCAGCTTAAATATCCCCAAACCTTTAATTTTAAAAAACAATGGCATATGATAGCTTTTTAATTCTACCACATAAGAGACCCTTACATGATAGGCTATGCAAGCCTGTTCAATATAGCTACAACATAAACAATGTTTTTTTTTATAGTGACAATTTTAATGACTGAATCATATTTAAACTTATGGTGCTGTATAATGACAGGTCACTATTTGTTGCTCACTACATGGTAGAGGGACCTAATTAAGTTGCTTACCATAGTCGCTATAACTTTAGTACCTATATTATGGCATAGTACCAGTGTTATAGCTCCTAAATATTAAAAGTTACTCCCAATACAAATATAACTAATCATGACCTCCTCATCACACATAATCCTTCCCATGTTGCCCTAATCTTCTACAAAAGGATAACTGTACCTAGCAGTAGTAGCTATTAAAGGACAGTCACGTCACAATTAAACTTTCATGATTCAGATAGGGAATGCAATGTTAAATAACTTTCCAATTTACTTTGATCATCAAATTTGCTTTGTTCTCTTGGTATTCTTTTTGAAAGCTAAGCCTAGGTGGGCTCAAACGCCATAAGCATTTTGCTCGTTTCGGAGCCGGAGAGAAACCCGGCTCTGAAATAACTGAATGCTGCTGCCACAGCTGCTAACACCAGTTGCATCCTCCATCCCAGTTGTACCCCTCAGTCATATAAGACTGTATTTGGATTGTAAATATTTGATTAAAATGGTCCATGTAAGACCTGCTAAGAAAACAATATATACCTTATATGTTTCTAATATTCTGTACTACATACAAATTAAACACATGTATTTTACTGCACTTGTGAGTGCATTTTTCAAAGGTTTATTTGCAAGGCAGTTAGCATTGTTATCTGTAAGAAAATATCAAGAAAAGCCCAATAATGAATTCTTTAATGTTCTTCAATATTTTGACTTCATTTAGCAGTAATCAAAAAGTATAGGATAATGATGTAGGTGCCAAGGGAAGAAAAATACTAGCCAACCGAGGGCTTTTGGAGAAGTCTGGAGAAGAAGAGGCAACAATCCTTTACTGTCTCTTAAATCTGCATGGCTCAAAGATCTAGAAATGTCCTTTAATGGATAGTATACTTTAAAATTTGTTTCTGAAAACTTGTTATACCAGTGGCAGAGTATAAAAGGCCTGGGGAATTGCTCTTTTGGGTTTATTTGTGTATATAAATTAGCTGTTTTGACACCCTGAAAACACACCCCATTAAAATGGTCTGATCTTGCAGAGAGAGCAGACCTCCTTATTTTGTCACTCTACACACACACAAAGTTTTACTTATCCTATCTCTGTTTGAATATGCAAAGCCCAATAATAATAGAGAACAATTTAAAATAAGCTTTTAATTACCTATCTCCTCCCCACCAACTGGGCTGTGATTTCTTCAATTGACTCTGGTTTACATAACTTTCTGTATCCATTACTGCAGTACTGAAATTAGCAGTTTAGATATCAGTTTCAATAAAAGCTATTTCAATTGAGATCATTTTATAGTATACCATCCTTTTAACATTGCACTTAATGGCTTGAGTAACACAGTGGCACATAGAAACATAGATATCGACGGCAGATAAGAGCCATAGGCCCAACAAGTCTGCCCGATATTTCCTAAAAGTAAAGAATCATCCTGTTGGTAGGATAACCTTATGCTTGTCCCAGGCATTCTTAAAGTGTATTCAATGAATCAATCACCCTTTCTGTATGAAGTGCATTCAGGTCAGTGTACTTTAGAGGAATGTCTTACCATGTTAGTCAGAAACAGTGGTAAGAATTAACTAATACTAAGCAATTAAACATTTCCAATCTAATGTTAAGAGTGGTAAGCCAAAATAATCCAGAAAGTGCAATTTCAGAAAATAATAACTTCTGAAAATAATTCACTTGAAAAGGTTAAACTTGTGAATATCTTACAATGCTAGTTCAGCAGCAATATGGTTTTGAAACAGCTATAAAATATAAAGAATTTTGGGACTGAGTTTTGCTGAACACTTGTTTCAAAATATATATACAGTCCACAGTACAAAAAAACGAAAGGCTGACAAGGTATTTCTATTTAAGGATCTTAACAAGTATATTACCTTTGAGCATTCCGTACAGTTGTAGTAGATTGCATCAATGTATTCAACATATTAGCATGTCTTCTATAAAATATTTTAGCATAATGAGCTACTACTGGAAGATCTTTCATATGTTATTTAGAAACATTGAAATTCCACTGAAAACTAGTTTTTGAGACACATACTACAAATACAGAGCAAAGTAATTCTCAAATAATTTTAACTTTTATTCATATTATACTTCGGTCCAGAAAACAATAGATGTGTTATTGACTGGTATGGTGTGATAATTATTGCAAGGCTAAATTATTGACATATAACAAGATTAAAATATGTTATTTCAAATAAAAGTTTACTGCAAAAACTGTGTGCTTTTCCTTTGCTTATAATGAAACATGCAAAGCAGCAATACTTTATTCATTTCACTTGAATCACATACTTTATAATGTGATAATAATAGTGTGATAATAAACTTCTATTGCAACGTTCAATACCTTGGTGCATGAGTTTTTGCACTTTGTGACACACTGGAATTCAGTTAAAGGAAAATAGTAATGTATTTTAGTATGATTATATATACAGTATATATATATATATATATATATATATATATATATATATATATATATAAATTTACAGACATATATAAACACATACATTCATGGTATATAAATATATATATGTGTGCAGTTAAGTAGATTAAAACGTGTAAAAACATATTTATGCAATATTCATTTTTAATGAAGTGTAATACTGTGTATTTAATGTAAATATTTGACATTCCAGCGTATTTATAAATAGATATTCCTATAAATATATCTGTATATATCCATACCTATATGATATAGATCTATATGATAGATAGATAGATAGATAGATAGATAGATAGATAGATAGATAGATACAATTATAAATATATATATTGTACCAAAATATCATATCATATATATATATATATATATATATATATATATATAGTATTTAGGAATAAAAGTAACATAATGGAATGTGAAGTTTTCATATGTTCATGTCGGGTTAGCTCACTTGTGAATATGCGATCAGGTTTTATGGGGGAATATGTTTACGGCAAAAATATTTTGTTTTCAACTTATAATATGTAATACGAGTGTTCCCTGACTTGTGCAAAAAGCTTACTTCTATCGAAGTAAACGCACGAGCGGGAGTGTTAAATACTGCTTCACTTGTAATCTGACTCTAAATGTTGAACCAAAAATTATATATAGTTTACACCATGAAGATATTTCAACTAGATATCTCAACAAATAATATCCTTTCTCAAATATAAAAAAATAAGGGTAAAATAAGAGGAAAAAATGAAGAAATAAATAGTGCAGAAACTGAGGTTTCAGTGCCCCTGTAGTAAAATTAACTTTTATTTAGTAATATATACAATTATATTCTATTAGTAAAAATATTTTCTTGGCTCCTAAGAAAAAAAGACAGCTGAGATAAAAAGAAAAGTCATTTTCTATATTTAAAAAAATGAAATAATGCATGCCAAATCCTCTATATCTTTCTAATACGCTTCTCTAACTGCAATAAACTAAAGTCCTCACCAGTTGTTTTATATCCCATTGTTAGGTGGTGGAGCTGCAGATGACAAAATTCCTCTTCTGCTGCAGGAGGAAATAAAGGCAAGAGAAAAACAGCTACGCATTTCAGCATATACTGTATGTAGGCCTTTCTCTAGAATAATTTAAAATGAATTCAATTGTCTATGACATTGGAACCCATCTCATTACTGCATATACAGCCAGATTACGAGTTTTGAGCGCTATAGGGAAATTAACGACCGCCACAAAAGCGGTGGTATTTAACCTCCCTATAGTGCTGCTATTACAAGTTTACAAAAAGCAGGCTTGCGCGGGCGATATGGTGGCGTTGAGCTCCATGCTTCACCCAAATACAAGCGCTGCTTTGACGTGCTCATGTACGATTTCCCCAAAGACATCAATGGGGAGAGCCAGCAAAAAAAAAGCCTAACACCCGCGATCAAGGAAACAATGGCTCTGTAACGCAGCCCCATTGATGCCTATGGCAAAGAAAAAGCTATGTTTAAACCTAAAACCCTAACATAAAAACCACATCTAAACACCTTTAATCTGATGCCCCTAACATTGCTCCCACCTACATAAAACTATTAACCCCTAATCTGCCGCTCCGGATATCGCCGCCAGCTAAATACACTTATTAACCCCTAATCTTTAGCCCTTAACATTGCAGCCACCTACATTACAGTTATTAACCCCTAATCTGCCGCCCCCAATGTCGCCGCCACTATACTAAAGTTATTAACCCCTAAACCTCTGGCCTCCAGCATCACTAACACAAAATAAATATATTAACCCCTAAACCGAACCCTAACGTAACCCTAACACCCCCTAATTTAAATATAATTAAAATCAATCTAAATAAAACTTTCAATTATTAACTAAATAATATATATTTAAAATGAAATACAAACTTACCTGTAAAATAAAACCCAAGCTAGCTACAAAATAACTAATAGTTATATTGTAGCTATCTTAGGTTTTATGTTATAGGTATTTATTTTTAAATAGGAATTTTTTAGGTAATAATTGTAAGTTTTATTTAGATTTATTTTAATTATATTTAAGTTAGGGGGTGTTAGGCTTAGGGTTATGTTAGGGTTAGGGTTATGCTTAGGGTTAGGTTTAGGGGTTAATATATTTATGTAGTGATGTGGGAGGCCAAGGTTTAGGGGTTAATAGTTTATTATTGCGTCGGTTTGGGCGGATGGCAGATTAGGGGTTAATAATATTTAAATAGTGTTTGCGATGCGGGAGGGCCTCGGTTTAGGGGTTAATAGGAAATGTATGGGTGTTAGTGCACTTTGTGACAGTTTAGTTATGAGTTTTATGTTACAGCTTTGTAACGTAAATCTCATAACTACTGACTTTAGATGGCGGCACAGATCTTGTCATCTTAGGCTGTACCGCTCACTTTTTGGCCTCACAGCAAAACTCGTAATACCGGCGCTAAAGAAGTCCCATTGAAAAAGGACTTTAAAGTGCGGTACTGACGTTGTGTGACGGCCGAAATGGTGTGCGGTACACCTATTATCTACCTGATAATTAATAAGGCAAGCTTTTTTCTTCCATCTTATATACATGTCTACTAGTTTGAAGATATTAGCTCTTTCACTGTGCATTATATTAGTGTTTATATGTTATATCAAATAATATAAATGTCATACCTTTACCATTAATTATAAAAAAAAAAATGAAAGGGACATGAAACCCAAAAATTTTCTTTCATAATTCAATTAGAGAATACAATTTTAAACAACTTTCTAATTTACTTCTATTATCTAATCTGTTTTATTCTCTTGATATCATTTGTTGAAGGAGCAACATTGCACTACTGGTTTCTAACTGAACACATGGGTGAGCCAATGACAATCAGTTTATATATGCAGCCACCCATCAACAGCTAGAACCTAGGTTCTCTGCTGCACATGATCATGCTTGCCTAGAAAAACATTTCAGCAAATGATAACAAGAGAAAGAAGCAAATTAAATAATAGAAGTAAATTGGAAATTTGTTTGAAATTGTATTTTCTATCTGAATTATGAAAGATTTTTTTGGGGTTTCATGTCCCTTTAAGTACTCTCAAAGATCCTGTCAGTGAATAAGGTATGTAAGCTATGGACAACATCCTCTAAGTAATAAAATAAATCTTACAAAAACATCCTATATCAAAGTTAGAGGAAACATAATCCAATATATTCTGTAAATAATTTACAGATATCCAGTAAATATTCTGTGCTGCTCACACTTGTATATCCTCAAGAGGTAGCAAAAAAATGAAGGGTTACATAAAAGCCTAGAGAGCCCTGTGGGAAAAATCTGATCATTAATCCCCACAACATAAAACAAAATACCAGACCAGCTCGATCTAAGCATAAAATATAACTTTTAAAGATAATGTTTAATTATAATGCACAACAAAATACTTCAAACATTAAAAACAAACAACCATTCATAGTCTGTCAGACTCTTGTAACTTGTGTATACATATGGTTTTCTTATTGTACAGATTTTGTTTTGTACTGATTAAGGGCTAGATTACGAGTGGAGTATATTTTTGTGCTTGTGCTATAACTCTTCAAGAAGTAAGTTTTTTTAACGCGTCGGGTAGCACTCATATTACAAGTTGAAAGTAAAACGTTTTTCACTTTTGCACTATCCCAACGTGTGCAAAAAGCCGAACTTCGAATATCGGGACCGTGTTGATATATTCCCCATAGAAGTCAATGGAGGACGAAAAGTGGGAAAAAAAACCTACTCATGCGTAAAACCAATCACATTTTCTCAAGTACACTAACCCAACATGAAAATATTTATATTTCACATTCCAATGTTGTTCACATAGCAGAATATGTTCTATTTATTCATAAATAAAAATGTTTGCATATATGTGATTTTTTTGGTACAATATATATTTATGCATTATTATTATTATCAGTTATTTATAAAGCGCCAGCAGATTACGTAGCGCTATACAAGAAATGATGGAACATTACAGGGATGCATTAAACACACAAACAAACAAGTACAATAATGGGGTAAATTGCAGTTGTAGGTGCAATGATTGAGTTATACAAAAGGAGAGGAATGCCCTGCCCTTGAGCACAATCAGTAGTAGTTCACTTTAAATACAAAGTGGCCTACAGGTAGAGAGGCTCTCAAGCTTACAATCTAAAGGAGAGGGAACGGAGACAGAAGGTAAGGCAGAAGGGAAATATGTCTGATATAAGGCAGTGTAAACTGAGAGTGAGTGAAATGTGTGGTGAGTAAATGAGCGTTGGAAAAGTGTAACAGAATATGATAAAGTGTCAGTTCAGAGGCTGTGAGTGTGAAGTATAGTCTCTATCCTGGATCATTAGTGACAGCTGCACCTAATTGCTGTTAGGTGTTTATATAAGGTAAACACCAGGGTGGGAGGTGGAGGGAGGATTGGTGGGCTAGTGCATGCAGAGAGCCTGTAGGACTGCTTGTTGCTGTGAGGTCTGTGTGAGAAAGAGAGTTTTAAAGGTAAAACTTCCTGTTGATAAAGGGTAGGTGTATGGGGGGGAGGTGTATCTATTATAAAAAAGACCTCAGCTCACAGGCTAATTAAAGCAGATAAACAATGGATACACCCTACTTATGAAGTCACTGAGGGGCTCTCCAGTGCACATGGATTTAAATAAAATTATTTAAACAGACCAAATATCAAAATGAGTAAATCCTATATAGCACAGTTTATGTACAGCACATTGAATAAAAACTGTTTTTATATAACAAAGAGACATAACAATGTAACAAATTCCACCACCCTTTATATAGGTATTTGTTTTGTAAAACACATAAGCAGAAAAAAGAAATATATTAAACAACATAATGAGTATGCATGAGCAAAACTTTAGTTCCAAGCAACAAAACTTCTTAGAAGGAGAAGTCTGATAGCAACGATAAAGGGGTACCCCTTATTTAATATTGTAGTTCCCAAACTTGTAGATTTTAGAGAGCTCTTATAGTTATCACATATAGGTGATATTCAAGTAACTTGTAATCAAAGGTTTTAATCATGGAGAATTTTCCAAGACATTGCTTGAGAAAGCCCAATCACAAACAAAGTCAGGGTGAAACGAGTGTAGAACTTAAGCCACGTCTCTGAGATGTGAGTAGTAGCAGAGGAACAATGCTGCTGTTGATTTGTAAAGCCCACTACGAAAAGCATCAGAAACCTGATGAGGTGCCTTTAGTTTGAAAACAGTTGTTTTAAAAAAAAAAAAAAAAAGTATTTTGCTGTGCATTACTTTTAAACATTAATATTAAAATAATCTATAAGTTAAAAATGAACTGTCATAAGACATCTACTTCCTAATTGATTCATCTGGGATAATTGAAAAGCCCTCTTGCATGATTGGTTGATAATTGCTGCACAAACATTTGTTTGAGCAGTTTTAAGTGGATATTGCACATTTACCTCAAAACAAGGTGAACATTTCCCTTTCTGGGAACCTTGTTGGCCCAGCAGTTGAGAAATAACCCTGTAATTATATATTTGCCTTTTAATAAGAAAGTGTTGCCAGAAACAACAGATGTGCATGGGTCATGAGTTATGTTCTTATGCAATTTTAGTAATATATAAAATATTTTTAGGGTCATATAAAATGCTTTAATATAAAAATATATTTTAGTTACTTTTAAATATTTCAGATCCTTTGTATATATGATGTCTATTTTCACCCTGTCATCAATAAATTAATTTTAGTAATTTGGAAAGGTACTACTTGGATCTGCAAAAGGTTTTCTATATGTACCTGAGCTATTTCTATGGCTTTTCAACATTTTAATGTAAAAATAGACAGACCAGATAAATACAGTATATTTCCACCCTTGGCTTTATTAAAAGATCCTTACACTCCTTAATTTCTTTTAGCACATTTTCATCTCTATGAATTATTTACACACCACATTTAAAGTATAATCAAATTTGTCTGAATTCCATAATAAAAAATGCATTATAAAAACACAATGCAGTAATCATCAAACATTCAGTAATATTTGTTTCTGTCAAATTCCAGTTTCCTTTAGCATGTGAAAGTCATCAGTCAATCACTTCAACTCATTTAACTCATTTATGTATGTATTGGGCATAGTCAGAACTAGATCCTCAAAATGTGTGCACATAAAAACAAGACATTTTGTGAGAAGAAAATTTTAACATTTTCTAAAAATGTATGCTCTAGCATGTCCCTTTAAAAAATAAGCAACTAGCAAATGATTTGGTCTAAATTGTAAACAGTTCATTTCAATTTAGGTTTACTTCTCTTATTCAAATATTTTTTTTCTCTGTATCCTCAGAACATTTTAAATGGAACAGCACATCCTGTATTCACATTGATCCTCACTAGTTAATTTATTATACTCATCTACCTGAGAAAAAATAGCAACAATTTCTTGAAATTAAATGCATGTTTGCAATCATCCAATATATTTGTTATGTTGCAGTCTAGGACCCTGCTCCCCTCTCAAGCTGATATTTTTCTGTAGAATAGGTACCCATCCCTTCCTCTTCCTTCAAAAAAATTTTCAATAGTGCAGGGAAACATGCTCTTCTCTCCTCCCTCCTCTGTTGGGCCGCCCATCCACCTTCCTCCTTCCCTTCCACTACTCCCACTCGGCACCAACAGATGATGATTACAGAGAGCAATACAGACAGAGTCACTCTGTAATGATCGGTGATCTTCCCTTACCTTATGAAGGGAGATGACTTTTGCCCCTGGTTGCAGTTCCTGCTGTCTAAGATGACAGCGAGGACTGTAACATTGAGCTGGAGGTAGGTTCTACATCTACACAGCATGCTGGACAAAGTACTGTGTGATGGAATATCTACATTTATATGGCACAAGGGGTTAAACTTATTCCATAGTAAATATTTCTCACTGTTCTGCATGTAAAGATTTATGCCCTTCACCCCTTTATTATGAATGAATTTATTTATTTTTTTACCTTATAAATATTGACTTACTTTTATAATGAAATGTTATTTTTATGATTACTTTTATTATTATTATTATTATTTGTAGTAGTAGTAGTAGTAGTAATACTAATAATGGAATACATCTTAGAGTCAATATTTAAGTACTTTTTTAGGGTTTAACATTAATTTTCTAAATGTGGAACACTGGTTTCCAATGTTTCTATTAAATGTACAGTATATTATTTTACTTTGGCATTTTGAATTTTTCTAACAAAGAAAAAGACGATTTCTGCAGATGCTTTATTAATGCACTGACTACCAAACTAAATAGCTGTAGTAAGCTGACCATGAATCTTGTAAGACAATGTGGAGACCTTGAGTTGAAGCCACTTAAGAACAGTAGAAATGTAACAATACTTAGTTTGGAAATGATTACAGAAAATGCAGTATGCATTCCATTCTATATAATACAACATCTTTCATTCACCTTGAAAATACAGTACCAAACAAAAGAACATATATAAAGGTCACACCAAATTACAGAATGTTTACATTGTACAATTTTTCATCTTCATATAAGAATTTTCTGTCTTTCCCTTACAAGTCATATTCTATAAAAGTAAATTACAAATGTAAATTGTGAATACAAAAGTAGTCACTGTAGAAAATTATAGCTTCCTTATAATGCAATGCCATTGATAGGAGACAACAAATTATTTCATACAATCACAAGTTAAGATGTAAGGTTTATTAAATCTGTATAAAAACACAGGGTTACACAAACAAAATAAATTAATAAGTATTTTTCTTACCATTCTGAGTTGTGTGAGTGTGTGGATTTTTTCTTTACAAAAAGCCAAAGCGAAATCATTTAAAAATGTGTTACCTCAATTTTTAAATTAATTCCTCTCATCCAGTTGCAATTTGTAATGCACAGTTAATATGACATAACAATAGATGAAATCATGTATGATATAATTTTTATCACACATACTTGTTAGATCCCAATGCAGAGATTTGATATATAGGGGCCAATTTATCAATCTCTGTATGGAGCTTGATACCCCTGTTTCCGCGCGAGCCTTGAGGCTCGCCGGAAACAGAAGTCATGAAGCAGCGGTCTAAAGACTGCTGTGCCATAACTTGTCCGCCTACTCTGAGGCCGCGGACAAATTCAACCCGATTGAATACGATTGGGTTGATTGACACCCCCTGCTAGCGGCCGATTGACAGCTAATCTGCAGGGGGCGGCATTGCACCAGCAGTTCACAAGAACTGCTAGTGCAATGATAAATGCCGACAGCGCATACTGTCGACATTTATCGATGTGCACCTGACATGATACCCTACATCGTATCATGTCCGCTTGCACTATGATAAATCTACCCCCTAGGCTAGATTACGAGTGGATTGCTGTTTGCGCTCCTGTTTGCGCGTTAATTTCGCTAGAAGGAAGATTTTTGCGTGCGTCAGGTTGCGATCATATTACAAGTTGAAAGCAAAAACCCAACGCTCGCACAAATTTGAACTTACAATATCATGACTGCTTTAATGTATTCTCACGTAGACTTCAATAGGGCAACCAAATTGGAAAAAACCTAACACCCATACTTGCGCTCTAACCCAATTGCATTAATTTGAGTGCGCTTACCCCTATTTCATATTCCAATGTTCTTCCCATAGAAGAATATGTTCTATTTATTGTTAAATCAATATTTCTCTGTATATATGATGATGATTTTTTGGTAAAATATATATACCCCTACAGTATATATCCATGTGATAATATATAGGTGTTGATATATACAGATATAATATATCTATTTAGAAATACTTAGAACATAAAACCCTATATGCTATATGAAGAACATTGGAATGTGAAATATTTACAGTACATACACAGTTAGACATTTTATTATATATGAATATTCCATAAATATACATTTATGTTTGTGTGTGTGTGTCTCTATATGTATACATATGTATTTACGTGTTTATATGTATATACATGTCTGTAAATACATATATACACATATAAATACATAAATACAAATGTACACACACATAAACACACACACATATACAGTATATATATATATATATATATATATATATATATATATATATATATATATATATATATATATATATATATATACATATAAACACACACACATATAAATATACATGTTTAGGCATGTGTATGTATGTATCTCTATGTTAAAGCCCTTTGCCTATCTTTTTTTTTTTTCTGACACCTGAGACTTAAAGCCCTTTTAACTTTTTAATTCAATTTTTTTTTAATAATTTTTACAAGACAGTGTTAATATGAGCATAAAAAGACAGTGTATTTTTTATGTGTTTTGTGCAACTTAACGCTTGTGCGCTGCAGTTATCGTGCCACTTAAAATCTAGCTCTTAATTAGTATATTTTAATGCATATTTTATCATATAATATACAAATTATTATGCTTAAAGTATTTTATTATTGTTATCATACTCAACAAGTTAATGTTTAACAAGCCTACAGGGATGATTTAAATTTTATGACTCCCTTGACTACATACAGTTTCAATACTGTTTAAACCCCACCTTTAAATAATAAAAAAAAAGTTTACTGCAATAAATAAGGACTGATATCTCTAGATTTATCCTACCAAACTGTGTGCTTTTTTCATTCAATCTGAAAACAGCCGGACTCTAGGAAAAAATAACTACAACTAAGGATACCGAGAGAATGAAGCAAATAATTTGATAATAGAAGATGGAAAGTTGTTTAAATGGCATGCTCTATCTGAACCATGAAAGAAACTTATTGGGTTGCATGTCCATTTAAGACTCTTCTGGGGTCTACATTTAGGGTAGTGAGTTTTATTTGGTTCAGGAGTGTCATATGTTCTAAAAATAATAGTGTTGGGCCCATTGGGTGGGATAATCTTAGAATGATAGGTTTCATGGGTGGCGGATCTTAATGGCTGATATAATCTTTGATGGGGGGATTTCAGTATGGGAGTGGGCTGTATAGTTAAAGTGGAGAATGTAAGGGATGTGTGTTAGAAAGAAAAGTAGAATATGTGTTGAAACCAATGATAAACATCAGTTTAATACACCACCATTGCAATTAAAGCCCCAAGACTGGAGATAGGGTGCTATAGTGCCAATAGGGGAGATTAATAATTGCAAAAAAAATAATTACCTCAATTATTTGTGATGGTGTTAAAGCATTAATTGGATCTGAGGAGTTCCCTAGCATATAACTGATAAACTGGTATTTAATATATGTAGCTATAGGAGATAAATGCAGATGACACATAAACACTTGCTTTTAAATATTACTCCATTGCCCAACTGAGTTTAAAACTGATTTCAATATGGTGTTAAAGCTTTTAACCAGATGAAGGTAAGAAGTAGTAAGATGAGGTTAAGAAATGTATAAAATGTCTGTAGGAATTGTTCATCATTCGATAGGGAGTGTCAAAGTATCATCTTCATTACCCATATAAATCATAGACTTATATAATACAAAAAGGGGTAAAGTAGGTGAAAGATTCCAATTGAGAAGGTTTGCTAAACAACACTAACAGTCCTGCAGATTAGATAGAGACAATATTAAAATAACCATATAGGAGCCTGCATCACAATTAAGTTGGTAATAATAGCGATGTATGAAATAATATGAAAAACACACAGTTCATTTATGTATGCCAAAACTTCATCAAAGGGACAGATACATCAATAGTAATAACGGTACTCTTAGTTTGGCAGTTTCTTTGTTAGTTGGTTGAATCACTCTCCGGGTATGCATACATATTCTGATAAACACTGATATGCAGAGGAGACAAGCAGCCATCTGGCTGTACTCATGGCGTTAGATCCTTTCCACAGGGAGCTTCTCAGTTCAGGCTATTACCATCCATCACCAGTACTCTGACGCTTCTAAGTCTCTATTTAAGAGTGGTTCCGCCTCTCCGACTGAGTTGATGTCCGATGTGCTGTGAACACAAACCTGTTCCTCTTCGGATCCTGTGAATATCTGCTGACCACAGACCAACCCCCTGCAGGAACTTGCAGTACTCGTGCTCACTGTGGCCACCTATATTGTTGATTTGTAGTTTAATTTGGTTTAATATAGTGCAGTAGTTTAGTTTAGTTTAGTTTAGTCGAGCTTAAAGGGACATGAAACCCAAAATTTTTCTTTCACGATTCAGATAGAGAATACAATTTTAAACAACTTTCCAATTTACTTCTATTATTTAATTTGCTTCCTTCTCTTGTTATCATTTGCTTAAATGTTTATCTAGGCAAGCTCAGAAGCAGCAGAGAAACTAGGTTCTAGCTGTTGATTGGTGGCTGCATATATATATCGATTGTGATTGGCTCACACATGTGCTCAGTTAGAAACCATTAGTGCATTGCTGCTCCTTCAACAAATTATACCAAGAGAATGAAACAAATTAGATAATAGAAGTGAATTAGAAAGCTGTTTAAAATTATATTATCTATCTGAATCATGAAAGAAAAAATTTGTGTTTCACGTCCGTTTAAGTTTAGTGGAGCCCATTTCAGCTTAGTTCAGTTGAGCCCAGTTAATCTAGTTTAGTCTATCTTATTCCTTTTTTAATCTTAAAGGACCAGTCAATACAGTAGATTTGCATAATCAACAAATGCATGATGAGAAGACAATGCAGTAGCACTTAGTCTGAACTTCAAATGAGTAGTAGATTTTTTTTTAAAGGATTACTTTTTGTTATAATTTTTAAGCTAAACAACTAACATATTAAAGTTAATAAACATTAATTAAAACCTACTGACCTATATTTTCTCCAAAACTAAGTTTCATAACGTTCTAAAAGTTATATCTTTTATTCGCCGATGATGTCACGTTATCCTGACCACTATTTTCAGCACTGAGTGTTCAAAATACTTAAACCAATAACTTTGTGTTTAAAGCGCCATTTTGAAACCTAGGTATTGTAAACGGATTGGTACAGAGCAAAGGATCTAGAGCAAAAGAGGTACAAGAAGCGCAAACAAGCTTGAGTATTTTATTATAGACAAATATTTAAAATAAACATAGTAACTTACACTTAGGTAAGCAGATGTATTCCCCGGTTAAAATCAGAAACAGCGGCAGTCTGAGTCCTGAACAAGCAGGCAGAAATATGTCCAGATGTAGCGGTGGACCGCCGAACAGAAAGTCGGCGTCTGACGTCACTGCGAGATACAGGATCTGGAGCGTCCCCCTTTAGGCCTCAACCTCTCAGCTGTCAAAACTGTCTGAAGAGACAAGTCACCCTTCGTGAGATCCCTACGCGTTTCGTCCGGACCCGGCCGGACTTTTTCAAGGGTAAAGTTTGTAAAAAGTTCCAATGTGGTGATTCAGAGGGATATCGCAAAACCAATTTATACACAGAGCAAGAGCGCCCTCTGATGGTATATAGTACACAAAACACCCTATTACATGATAAAATAAAATAAACGACCCAAAAACAATATTGAAATATATGAAACATAATACATACAGAGATCAATATTATGCAATCATGATATAAAAAACATATATACATAATCATCCTAATAAACAAACAAAACCAAATTATGAAACAAAATTAATCTTCAAAAAATCACTATAACCATAAGTAAACACTCCACTGGTAAAATTTGATATACATAAATTAATTGTCAAGAATCAAAATACATTCACAAATTTGTCGAGACATAATTAAATAAATAAAGATAATCACATTTAAATATCATATAAAATAATATATAAAAAATATATAAAAAATATATAAATATATATATATATATATATATATATATATATATATATATATATACACTGTGCTATAAAAAAAAAAAATTATATATATATATATATATATATATATATATATATATGGGCAGGTCAAATCCATCTAAAAAAATACTAAAGGAAATAAGAATTTACTTTAAAGGAAAAGAGGCAGCGGGTCAATGGAAGGACATACAATCATCTACAAAGAACACACACACAAAACACATCCCTACCATCTAGTAACAATAATTTTTAACAGACTCATCATCACATCCTATAAATATCCTTCATGGCAGTGGAATAAAGATGTCATGAGTATATTCAAAAAATTATTAATAATTTGTCATAAGTGGAATAAAACTGTCATAAGGTATACCCACGGAGTGGGTTTGGAAAACAATAAAATTTGCAGACAAGATTTCTGATATACGGTAGAGATATGTTAATGAAATGCTATTGATAAAAAGCGTATTTGGGGTAGTTAGTTAGTAACAGGCATAGAAAATATTTACTTACAGTGGCCTTTAAATAAATTGCAGTTATGTCTATTTCCACTCCCCCTGTATCATGTGACAGCCATCATCAAATCACAAATGCATATACGTATATGTTGTGAATTCTTGCACATGCTCAGTAGGAGCTGGTGACTCAAAAAGTGTAAATATAAAAAGACTGTGCACATTTTGTTAATGGAAGTAAATTGGAAAATTGTTTACAATTGCATGCTCTATCTGAATAATGAGTTTAATTTTGACTTGAGTGTCCCTTTAAATTACAACCAGTCTGCAGATAAAAAAACCTCTTTGTCTAAGTTATTTTTCATTTAGTAATAGGTTGTTAACATATAATGCATCAGCTAGATTGAGTAGATGTAGCAGTCAGTATCAAGTGTTATTGTATGACATACAGCAGAAAAATGTATGTACTAATAAATGAATTGAACTCATATAATAAGGTAAAAAAAAAACCTTTCTGCAGAAGGTAGCTTATATTTTTACTAATATGTAACAAAGCAAGGTCCCCATTGTTTTATTTATTTTTTTTGTTTGAATTGATCAGCCCAGTGAGGGAGGGACAGCAAACACTACTTGCCTTATGACTGGTCTAACAATTAGAAGGTGTGTAGCTTGTGACCAATGGGAGTAGGGGGAATCCTATGTAAAATGTTTTACATGTGGCTAGGAGTACGGCGTTTCAGCCGAAACATGTCAGCCAGCATATCTTTTTTCTATATTTACCTCAGTTTTAACCCAGGGGTCACTGGACCCTATGTAAATTATTGTTGAATAAAGTATTTTAACTTGTTCCAGACTCGGTGCTCCTATATTTCCTTTGAACTGCATAGACTTATATAACCTTGCAGGAGTTTTTAATAAGCTTGTTAGGACATTATTATTTACTTATTTATTTATTTTTCTATAATAATAATTTGTTTTAAAAAAAAAAAACTATCTGGGCTCATACCAAATAATAGCAACAATAAATAAATAATTGTGTAAAGCAGAAAATCAATGTTAGAAATACTACAGTACAAATTTCTGTAACATCCAAAAAGTACCTCAAAGAGAAAATAGAACAAATATAGTGCTATAGTGCCAAATATGAAGTAATATTAATGATCTGTGTTTAAAAGTACCGACATGCACTTTCCTGATAAGTTCACATTTAAACAGATGGCACTTGCAAAGGTAGAAGAAATCTCCTTTCTTTCCTTCCATGCACATTAACAATACAGACTTCTTAAAAAAAAATATTTATTAAACATTATGTCAAATAAAAGTAATTCTGGACTCAAATTACTTTTGATATTTGTTTATTAACTCCATATTTAATTATATTTTAGTAAGCAAATTTCCTAGATAGTTAAGATGTTAAGGAACATTAAATTCAAAATTCCATTATCTAGAAAATCTTTAATTAGGCAGTATAAAAACAATACAATGTCCAATCATACTTTATTTATAGCTTCTTTTTCTGTAATCCTCTTTTTTTTTGGGGGGGGGGGGGTTGTGTATTTTTTTTCTTTTACCACAGAGAAACTGGATTGAATCCTACTTTTTTAAGTAAGCTGCTGTTTTTATTACCTAACTACGTTACTCTTCCTCAGATAAATGCAGGAGAGCATATACATGTGACCCTAATTAGTGGCAACCAAGCAGACAAAATAATTGTACTTTATGCCCCTTTAAAACACAAAAGATATAAAACTGAAATCTTGAAGATTAACACCAACTTAAAAACATATGGTGTTATGCTTCTACACTCTAGTTCCAGATAAATCAACCACATTATTTTATTTTATTTTTTCATTATTCTTTTTTATCTCAAGGAACAGCATGCAACAACATTACACTGAGAATGCAAATTTTGCCACTGGCTGGACCTATTCATTATTATAATGTCAGAGACAACTGGATTGATAGTAAAGCACACATTCTGTTTATATACTTGCTAAAAACACTACCAATATTTCTGTTCTGCAGCTTCCTTAAAATCCATAATAAATAGAATATTTCTTATTAATGTAAAAAAGATTCTGTGATGTTAGGTAGCAAAAGATAGTGCAGAATTTTATTAAGTACAAAGAAGTAATCAGAACCAGAATTCATTAAAAATAATAAACTGATCTGTATCATATACTGTAAGTGCAAATGAACAGATGTATGTAACGTAATCTCTGCATTTCTGACACATTTAACCTAATTGATTACCTTAAATGTTTTAGTCTTCCTTGAAGATTTTTTTTAACAAACTTGTGCTGTTTCAAAGAGTAGGAAGCTAAAACACACAAAAATAATTTCAAATATATGTTGAAAGGGAAATACAGATATGGTAGCCTTATGCCTCACCTTCAAGTTCCCTGCATTTGAATTGATTAAGACCAAAAAATTAAAAGATATACATTGTGCTTATTAATCAAGAGAACAAAATTACAACTAATACCTTTATAAATGAGAATAAAATTATTGGTTAGGCTAATAAAATAAATCTCTAAATTGGCAAGCCTTGTTAAGTGTTCTATGTCTGCAGTGGTTAGTACCTACCAAAAGTGGTTAAAGGAAGGACAACTGGTGAACTGGCATCAGGGACATGGGTGCCCAATGCTCATTAACACACATGCGTATTGAAGGCTAGCCAGTCTGGTCTGATCACACAGAAGAGCTACTGTAGCTGAAATTCCTGAAAATGAATGCTGGCCATGATAGAAAGGTTTTAGAAAATACAGTGCATCACAGTTTGCTGCTGCATAGCGGTTTACCAATGAGAGTACCCATGATGACCCCTTTCCACCCCTGAAAATCACTTCAATGGGGACTGTCCATTGAACAATGGAATAAGGTTACCTGGTCTGATGAATCACGCTTTATTTTAGATTAGGTGGATGGCAAAATGCGTGTGGATCATTTACCTGGGGTAGAGATGGCAGCAGGATGCACTATGGGAAGAAGTCAGGCCGACGGAGGCAGTGTTATGTTCTGCTGGGAAATCTTGGGCCATGGCATTCATGTGGATGTTACTTTGACACGTACCACCTACTTAGAGATTGTTGCAGACCATATGGCCATGACATTTCTTGCTGAAATTTAGCAGTTAGATATAGACTGTAAATCACTAGAAAACCAGAAAATGTCAGGTGATTTGGTTTAGTAGTTTTTGGGATATTTTAAATTGAAAAACTAAGATATGAGTTGAAAATCCCAAAGACTTAACAATGGATATCTAGAATAGTTTATCTAAGAGACGGCTGCATGGATTTGTTTGAAAGTCGGTATTTGAATTGATTGTGTGGTGAGGGACTGCCCTTACTTTGGGTTAAAATGTGTGTGATTAGTAGTTTTTGTGATATTTTGAGTTATTTTAAACTAAAATTAAAGATGGTGACATTTTTGTACATGTATGTTTTATTGCTTTTGTAAATGATGATTCTGCCAGCTTGGTAAGTGTAAGGTGAGAGCGGCTTTGTATTATAAATGCTACTCTTTTTGATGATTTAAAAATATATAATTTCTCTGATCTGTAGGATGATGTCATGGGTTATATCACTAATGATGCAATTGATGATGTCATAGGTGATGTCACTGGTGATGTCATTAACAATATTATGTGTGATGTAATCAGTGATGTCATTGATGTCATTGACAATTGATAATGCCATGTAAAGCATGTAAAGTTTAGATTGGTAATTTCCTTGCTTTTTAACATTTGATTCCCAACTTTAACTCTAGACATTAACGTATTTTTTTTGCCAATCAATATATCTGTGATATATTTATATATCAATACCCATATAGATATAACTTAATGTATAAAGAGCTTAATTACAAGTTACACACTGTTGCTTTTTGAGCACAACGAAAATAGCACTAATATTATTAGTTAAAAGTAAATGCAATCGCTAGAGCACAATCACATTTTATGCTCGTCTGGTTGGCGAGACTGAAACCCTCGCATAAAGGGTAATGTGTTAAAAAAAGTTGCATAAAACACAACATAAATACATTCAAAATTACAGTTACACTCATATAAACACTATCTGATAAAAAAATATTCATATAAATAATAATAAAAAAGTTATTAGTGTTAAAAGGTTTATGGTATATTATTGTGCATATTTTATATTCCTATGTTTTATTATGATACATATACAGTATATATATATATATATATATATATATATATATATATATATATATATGTGATAATGTTAATGTAAAATAGCTATCTATACCTATATATCTATAGTAAACTTTCTTGGCTGCAGAAAAAGGTAAGTATTTAAAAAAAAAAAACACTGCAATGTAAACTTTCATGAATGAAAGTGCCCCTGTTTTTAATAGTATTTCTAAAAACTGGGCACTGATTCATGAAATTTTACATTCACTTTAAGAAATAATGAATAATTGTTAGATAATTACTATAACATGCTATATGTGTTACCAATCACCTGACAAACTATGGGATAGTGGGATAAAAAAGATATGTGAAGAAGAATGGTAAAGTTAAATCAGATTATAATCAACTATAAATAATCTTAGAGTGAAATATTGTACACTATGGGGCATATTTATCAAGCTCCATATGGCGCTTGATGCCCCGTGTTTCTGGTGAGCCTTCAGGCTCACCGGAAACACAAGTTACAAAGCAGCGGTCTAACCTGTCCGCCTGCTCTGAGCCGGCGGACAGACAACTCCAGAAATCAACCCGGTCCAATACGATTGGGTTGATTGACACCCCCTGTTAGTGGCCAATCTGCAGGGGGTGGCATGATAAATACCAACAGCATATGCTGTCGGAATTTATCGATGTGCAGCAGACATGATCCGCAATATCGGATCATGTCCGCTCACACAATGATAATTCGGCCCCCATATGTATACTTTAAAATGTTTGTTTCCATATACGTCTGAAGAAACTGGATAACCGTATACAAGTAAAAATATAATAAAAACTAGGGATTAGCATTGTGAGGTAGTTACTGATAGGGAAAGTTATACATTAATGTTATAAAATTATTCCCTGAAGTAGTTAATAAGCCATCATAATGAAATCACTGCAAATGAATGCAGCTACCTTACAGTTTCTGGCAAGTAGTGACTGCCGTGCTTTCAACAAAAGCCACTAACACAAAGTAGTGATAGTGTCTTACAGCTGTCATTACAATATACGCCAGCACATCTTGTTGCCACTGGTCCTTTTTATTCAGTGTAACATCTGAAAGTAGTTATACAAGTGCTTTAGTCATCAAACAATGGCATTTAGGTACATAAAAAAATATTCCAAAAAAACTAATTTTGAGAAGGTGTTAATGTTGAGAGAAATTAATTGTAATGGGGTAGTTTTTAGGCTGTTTCATTTAATATAGACATACTTGCACTTAGGTTTAACTTATGTTAGGAGGTCACGATTAGGGTTAACTTGGGGGTTGTTGTTACATTTATTTGTGGTCAGGGGCATATATATATATATATATATATATATTATTCAGTGTCCCTTAATCATTAAACGAGGAACAAAACCTCCATTAGAATTGTAATAATGGCATTTGGTCCCTGATAATTGTTAATTTGATTGCATTGACAAGATAACATTTTAATAGAGGAAAGGATATTTATGTAAAAATGCATCTATAAACAGATCAATAAATGTCACATGTTATATTAAATCCATGTGAAAAAAAAGATCTCTTATGTTATTAAGTTACTGTATTTTCTCCTTAGCTTTCATGTTAATGCCAAACTAGTTGGTAAGTATATTCAATTAAATTCTTATCTTGGCAGTCTACATCTACAGCAGAGTGATGGTAGTATGTAGTATGATCTAATAAAATAGAGATACAATTAAACACTCACAGGGAATGCTGCCCACTTGGATTAACATTTAACTCTATTGGTGCTGTAATGAGGCACGTTGATTATAGGTTTAAAACTTGCAATTATCCAAAGCTTGGTATCTGGTTTTCCTTGGTGTCAAAGAGAAGTAACTTCCAATGGAAAGACACGGCAAGAGAAGTAGTGCAGCAAAGAGGGTAAGACGTGCAAAGATGAGCAGCAGATTGTAAATATACAGTATATGTATATGACTATATACAGTACATATATATTAATGTGTTAACATGTGTATATACACATATTAACACATAAATACATATGTATATAAGCATATAGATATATATTTACAGGTAACACACAGTTCCCATAGACCGCAATGTAAAGGCACTTTTCAACAACCCACACCCGCCACTTTTAAACCCCTTTTTATGAAAAAAATACCCTTTTTTTGGGGGGGCACTTGGGGCACTTTTAGAAAATTAACCAGAGATCTGATAATTATCTGATAATTCATCTGGTTAATTATCTGAGTGCTAATTGCTACTGCGAGTTCGCAGTAGCAATAACTATCCATTGTAATAGCTGGTTATTTATCGAGCGTTCGCAAACAGAAGAATTTGTCAGTTTGTGGGAGCTCAATAAATTAGCGCTCCACTTATAAACTAGCCCTTAATATTTATGATACTATGAGAGAGCTTAAATCAAATAATGCAAATCAAATTCAACTCATTGCATCTATCTCCAGGTCAGATGTCATGGACTTGCATAGTAGTTTTTATTGAAGCAATGTTAATACAATTGCAATTTTTCCATATGTGATCCATTTTTTTGCTCACATCTTAATAATTCAAAAATATTGATCCAATTTACTTTTAGGGATATGGATTGTCTGTCTGCAAAAATTTGTTTTCCATTCCATACTTTCAAAAAACACAATTTAACAAATTTCTAGTAAACAAATTAATGCTTCATAACAAACAATCACCAAGATTACCAAGTTGTGCGCTAAACCCGGTGCGTAAATAATGCTAACAATTTTGCGCTGCCGCACTTTGCATAGAGCTGCCATTACAAGTTACACAAAAATCTTCTTTTGTTGTGCGATATGGTGTGTTAAGCTACATATCACACAAAAGCCAAGGCCTGACTTTACCTGCTTGTACATGTTTTCCCCCATAGACATCAATAAAAAGAAAGTGTTAGAAAAAAACTAACCTATAACGCGATCTCCATTGATGTCTATGGGGAAAAGAAAGTTATGTAAAAACGTAACACCCTAACATAAACCCCTAGTCTAAATACCCCTAATCCACCACCCCCCGACATCGCCGACAATAAATAAAGTTATTAACCCCTAAACCACTGCCCCCGACATCACAACTACTATAATAAAGTTATTAACTCTAACCCACCGGCCCCCCACATCACTAATACTAAACCTATTAACCCCTAAGCGGCTGGACCCCCACATCACAACAAACTAAATTAAACTATTAACCCCTAAACCTAACACCCCCTAACTTTAAATTAAACTTACAATATAACTAAATAATAAAATAAATAAAAATGACTTGTGAATTAAAAAAAACTAAGCTTAAACTATACAAAAACCTAACATTACTATTTTAAAAACTAAAATAAACGAAAAATAAAAAACCTAAGTTACAAAATGATAAAATACCAACACTACGAAAAAATAAAAAATAACTAACATTACGAAAAAAACAAAAATGTAAAATTACAAAAAAAACAAAACAAAACAGTGCTGCACACTGATAATTGAATGCAAGGTACCCCTTTAATATTGGGGTACCGTTGCATTCCTATTGGCTGAATAATTCAAATAAGCCAATAGGATAAGAGTTGCTTGAATCCTATTGGCTGAAAAATTCAAATCAGCCAATAGGATGAGAGCTGCTTAAATCATATTGTGTATATATAGCCTTACAGCAAAGTAAGGGGGCGCTAATTATAGTAGAGGTAATAATGTAAATCTATATACTCTATTAGAAAATACAATTAGTAATTGTGTATTCAATACAGATAACTAAGATCCTCTCTAAATGAGAGAAAAGTTACAAAGTCCAGGCAAAAAAAAGTCCTTTTCCAATGCCAAGTAGAATGCCCTGTGGTGGCTGCCTCCTCCTCGCCGACTGGTCCGGGTATAACTAAGAGGAATAAAAAAAAAAATAGAGGGGCGCCTCATGTGTAGGATCATCAGATATAAAAGCCATTAATATTTTTAGTAGAGCCAAATGGGTACTCACATGCATTATTGGGGTAATTGTTAACCCCTTTTTATCCACCCAACACAGCAACTGTTTTGTTGTGTATTTTTAAATTTTGTTTTTAATAAATATTTGTATTTTATTGGAAATACGTTATTGAGTGGATATCTTGACCTACCTACTGCTTTGCTGATACACAAGAGCATCCCTATTCTGCTGGGACCTTGTATTGCCTATTGGAACCATTCCTACTACAGCATCAAGAAATCTGATTTGGGGTGAGCTGCTACACCTGCCTATAATTTGCAGCTTGTTCCTACCAGCACATAAGTGTGCTCATGGAGTATCATCACAGCACTGCCTGAGAGGTGAGCTGCCACACCTATATGAATCTGCAGCCTGCTACTACCAGCACATTGGTGTGTTTGTGAAGTGTGTGAGTACCCATTTGGCTTTACTAATAATATTACTGGCTTTTATATCTGATGATCCTACACATGAGGCGCCCCTCTATTTTTTTTTATTCCTCTTAAATCATATTGGCTGTTCAAATCAGCCAATAGGATTTAAGCAGCTCTCATCCTATTGGCTGATTTAAATTTTTCAGCCAATAGGAATGCTACGGTACCCCAATATAAAAGGGGTACCCTACATTCAATCTTCAGTGTGAGGCGGACTATTACATGAAAAAGATCCACATCACTGAAGACCGCAGCCGCTGAAGACTACTCCGCACCGTTGGGAAGAAGATAGAAAATGGTGCCGCCCTGGAAGAAGATCTTTGCTGCCTGGATGAAGACCTTGCTCCGACTGGACTTTTCGGACTTCAGGAATGGTGAGTACATTTTCTGGGGTTAGTGTTAGGGGTTTTTTTTTCTTTTTTTGGGGTAATTTTTTTTAATTAGGGATTTTTTTATTTTTTTAATGGGCACTAAAGAGCTTATTGCCCATTTAAGGGCAATGCCCATACAAATGCCCCTTTAGGGGGTTTACTATTAGGGGGGACTTTGTAATTTATTTAGGTAAAAGAGCTGTTTAACTTAGGGCAATGCCTTTTAAGGGCTATTGGTAGTTTATTGTTAGATTAGGGGGTGTTTTTATTTTGGGGTGACTTTTTTGTTTTTATAGGGCTATTCGATTTTGTTTAATTTTTATTATTTTGGAAAATTTTGTTTATTATTTTTTGTAATCTTAGTATTTTTTTATTTTTTTGTAATTTTACAGTTTTTTTTTTTTTGGTAATGTTAGTTGTTTTTTTTAGTGTTAGGATTTTATAATTTTGTAACAGTTTTTTTTATTTTTAGTTTATTTTAGTTTTTAAAATAGTAATGCTAGGTTTTTGTATAGTTTAAGCTTACGATTTTTATTTCACAGGTAAGTTTTTATATATTTTATGGTAGTTATGTGGTAAGTTTAATTTAAAGTTAGGGGATGTTGGGTTTAGGGGTTAATAGTTTAATTTTGTGTTTCACGATGTGGGGGCCTGCGGTTTAGGGGTTAATAGGTTTAGTTTAGTAGATATGATGTGGGGGGGGGCGACGGTTTAAGGGTTAACAGGTTTATTTAGCTTTGGCGAGGTGGAGGGTCGGCAGTTTAGGGGTTAATACTTTAATTTAGTGTTGGTGATGTGGGTTGAGGGTTGATTAGGGGTTAATATGTTTATTATAGTATTTGCAATGCAGGGGGGTGGCGGTTTAGGGGTTGATAGGTAGTTTATGGTGTTAGTGTACTTTGTAACATTTTTGTTATGAGTTTTGTTAAACATTTTTATTTCGCAAAATCCATAACTACTGGTCTCTGATCGCAGAATAGATCACGGTGGTATCAGCTATAACGCTTGCGTTATAGTCGGACTGCACAACCTGTAATACGGGCGCAATGGAAATTCCACATTTTTTAAGTGCGGAATGGAGAGTTACGATAGAGGCTGAAACGCTTGCGGTATAGCTGTACCGCCGTCATTTGTAATACGGGAGACCTGTCATTTTCAGCGGTATACTCATACCGCACAACTTGTAATCTTGCCGAGAGAGAAGCAATAATCATTTAGCATAATTTTTTACTGTCCAAATAATAGAGGTTGCAATGGCAAGGAGCAAAGGCATACAATAACATATAAATTTACATTGACAACAAATTGTCAGTAGTTACAGCAGTTTATAAAACAGCATATAAGCTTAATTAAATATCAATAAAATATAAATATTACATTATGTCATTTATAATTAAAATTCATTGGGGTATAAATATAAGCATTGGGATACATATTGTTTGTATCTCCATGTATTGTGGCCGCTTGTCTGAAGCACATGTGGTGGCAGTTCCTGTCTAAGTGTTTGTTATTGGACAAAAACTGGGTTGATCTTTCACCTTCCAATTGGTAGAACCACTTGCTTCTAATTTAAGTTTTTTTTAAAAAAAAGCTATTGCAATGGAGACAGTTGGTGCTATGAGCCGGATACTATTTTAAATATAATTTTTTAGTAAAAGAAGACAGATTTCTCAAATCTTTATGTTGTTACTGTACATTAATGCCCCTAAAGCACTGCATTACTGCTAAGATTTTTCTAACATTTACTGTCCCTTTAACCAGTTGCTTTTTAACTGTTGAGAGGTGAAACTATAGTTTTATTTCTATTATATTTATGCTGTTATCTCTATTGTTCATAAAACAAACAACCAGAAAAGGAATACAAAATATGAAATGTCAAAAAACACATAGTTTATTTAGTTCAATAGTTGTTCATATAATAAGGATACTTAAACTACATCATTCAATAGGAATTGATATCTTAAAGACACTTAAACCATTTCATTTAGTATGGGTACCCTAATGACTGACACTTCATCCAATACTGATGATTGTACTTAAACCATATAATGCACTAGTAGAAGCTATAATGATGGCACTTAAACTGTTCAATTCAAGCAGCTACTATAATGATGATACTTCAGTATGTTTAATAGACATTTATTTTAACAGTTTTCTTATTTTTCCGTTTCCCATTGCTTCTAATTTTATCAAATGGTCATTTCCTATTTAACATAAAAAAACAAGCATTCAGATAACTCCGAAAGGCAAAGTACAAAGTAATTATAATTTATGCCTCAATCACAATCTATCATCTTTTCTCGCACTTGCAAACTGGTTATCGAGTGTTCGAAAAAAAACACTATTTACACTATGGAGCCAGAAAATGCTCATCAAGCACAAATGTTTTCAGTTCATTTTTCAACTACTTTTTGAGACCATTTTTGGCTTATCTAATTCAGCACCTCTAAGCATTTGACAAGTCCTTAGAGTTTACCTGTGGTAAACATTTTGAAATGGCCTCTGCAGACATTTTAGTGGTTTGTTAACATATGTGGTATGAATGCATTAAAGCTGATCCCTATTGGAGGGGTTGTATATAGTAAAAAAAGACAAACATTTACATATGTATAGGAACATATACATAAGTAAATATGACGGCTATGTGATATTGTGTACAGCAATGGGGATCAGCAGGGCATCTACAGCTATAAATGGCGTAATTGGATGTCTTATATTTCACTTTCTCTCGATTCTCACGAACAGTACAGGAGTTATTAAAATCATGTTTTTACAGGAGATAGCATAATAGAAGTTTCAGAGTTAACTATTGCAATCCGTTTCCACCTGAACTACTGCTAACCCATATAAATGTATCTATTAGGCTACTAGTAAGCGGCAGGCTGTGCACTATTTTTCTTTCGCTACATTGTTGTTTGACCAATTTCCACAAGGATGGTTTTTAAACCAAAATTTTTATTGCTTTTTAAAGGCCCGGTTCGATTTTGGTGTGAAATGTACACACAATGGGACTGCAAGTTTCTATGAAAAACACTTAAAATATAATTTTTTACAGGATTTTCACTTCTTTAAAACTTTAAATCTTGACCTCGCTTTATTGCTGCTTAGTATCTTTCTATGAGACCCTTAAATGAGATTGCACAACCATGAATGTCTTTTTATAGAGGACAAGCCTCCATGCACGCTAAGTACAATCTCGTTCACAACAGTGTATCTATTAATGAAGTCGTGCTAGAGTTAAAAGTAAACCATGACTCCCATTGTGGAGTTAAAGGGACATGAAGTGACGTGAACTAGAAAGTTGATTAAAAATGTATATTCTATCTGAATCATGAAAGAAACAAATCAGGGTTTAATTTCCCTTAAACAGAAAGCTTCCAGTTACACCTTATGCAAATCACTAATACAATGTTTCCGACTTCCTTTCACCTCTTGAGAAAACCCAACCATGGATCAGGAGAAACATGTTGAGGTCACATGTCACATTTTGGGACTTTTGTGCTACATAGACTCTCAATGCTCCATAGGGGACTTCCATCTGGTCAAGCCTTCCATCGCTTGGTGCCTGCAGCCCCACATTCAGATGTTTGAGGACTGGTTACTGCAAGACCATCTTTTAAGGCACATGTTTATAGTATTTCTAGTAAGTGCAATCATATGCTTGGTGCGCTTTGCTTTGTGTTTAATAAATTACCTTGAGTCAGAGCTGCGCTGTGTTTTTCTAGCTTTCTGCACGGGTGTCATGTTCACAGACCAGAGCAGGAAATTCTGGTTTTAATCCAGCAGCGCTCAGAACTCTTAAAGACTTACACAAAAGTGTTGTGCATCCATTAGGGTATCAACCTCTGCATGCTTATTACTACATATTGGCTGGTGACTGTATATGTATACACATGCTTAGAAAATTGTATTATATCACGGTTTCATGTGTATTTACTATTGCCGTTTGTTTTGCGATATAACCTTGGTACAATTTTATGCACCTAATTATCTAAACACACAGGTGTAAAAATGACTCTCTTTTAACACCAGCGCTGTTCAATATTTGTTTTGTTGGTCACTAATACAATGGCCATTCAGCATGAATATGCCATACAATACAACTGTTTACATTGATACTGTTATACAGCATTTTGGAAATTAATGTTTTCACTTCTAAAAGAAAAGCAAAATGTGTAAATTAATTGCTGGAGCATTGTATTACAGTTCTAGAGGTAAAAATATTGTGACCTTGAAATTGTGTTTGCGCCTTTTGTGGTAGCAACTGCGCTACACTTGTAATCTAGGCCTATGTGTTTAACCTGGGGAAAGATAGAAATTTAAAAGTTTAGTTTCTATAAAGTACTTTAGTTGCTATAAAGTAATGAAAGCTGCCATGTTGGAATCTAGGTGTTCCCCTTAAATAATTCTTCAGTCAAAGACAGAGACAGAAATAAAGCAAGCAATAAAAAGAGTGTAAAAAGATTGTTAATATAACTATCTAACAGGGTTTCCATATAGCCTTGTTTGCACACTCTTGTCCAGTGTCTGCTTTATATATGTCCCTAATTGTCTTTGTCAGAAGAGATTGATAGGAGAAAACCTAGTTTCTAATGTGGAAGAACCCATTACTTTATAGAAACTCAGTGGAATAGAAAAAAAACAAACATTTTCAAAGTTAAATTGCAGTAAAAGGGAACATTATAAAATAATTAAAGTGATATGTTTTTACTACACATACTGAAACATAACTAAATGAAGAAACATTATTAAAAATGTTATATTACAATATCAACTAGTTTAATGCCCCTCTTTTTTCATAGATGGTGTTTCTAGGGGATACTATAAAATGTGTATGTAATGAAGCTATCTCATTGTAACCATGCTCACTGCTGAGACAGTATTGCATTTCACACTTGACTATATTAAAAGATATATTTTTATAGGTATATGCATTGATTACTCTTGTCTTTGTCTACCTCTAGTATACTGTATGCTTAGAGGTCACATAAGAAATATAAGATGTGAATCTACTGAGCACAACAGAAATTCAAATTGACCAGATTATTTGCAGATAACAGGGTTTCAAGCTAATGCTTTTTCACATTCTATCAATAATTAAATATATATGAGTGTAAGGATTACAAACACATGCTGATACACTCTTCCATATTGCAAGCAATATGTATAGCTAGATAAGATTAATATAAATGTCTTATGCAAGCCACTGATTTTGAACAGCATTATTATAAGCATGATGTAATAGCTGCACATTTCATTGGATTGCTTATTTGACATTATTACTTCTTGCTTTAGAGCTTTAACTTTCAGTGTGATGCAGCTTTTAGCATAATAAGGAAAACCATGTTTTAACTCCCTTAACAGTACTCCCTTGGGATTGTGTGACAGCTGGTAATTGCATTTTCATTCAATAACACACAGATATGATTCTTATTAAAACATAAATAATGATGTTTCTTTTTAAATCTAAACATTTTACCATGTATTGCTCTAGTCTGTCCTAAGTAGTGGGATTTCAATTTAGCCAAAACATTTCTGGAAAATTTTAGTACATGTATGAATACTAATCTTCCAACCCCACCCTAACATACAAACTCTAAATGAATGTGACTTATATTCTTCTTTTTAATCTACTAATTTTACTTTAAAATGGGTTGCCAATAGAGACAATCAAGCCCATCTTCCACACACCTGAGGGACAAGGTCTGTAACCGGGAACCTGTACACCCTGCATAGCAGCGACCTACCATACTCTCCTGCCTACTCGTACCCCATGGTCTCACTCAACCAATTGTGTAAGAGCAGGGCTTGTAAATTATTTAAGTCAAATCTGAGCACAATGTTTTAACTCCACCCTCAAGATGAATGAGAGGTTAAGTAGAAGTGATTAAGACCACTAGGACTCCAAAGTTGGGTCCACAGCTTCATAAATGGTGCATTTTATATATAATTACCATTTATTTTACTTTCTTTGTTGCCCTAGTTTCTTATCAGTGAAAACATTATTAATAACACATAATTATGGGTGAGCAAGGCAAAGTACATTGACAGATTTCTTTACATTTTCTTGCCATTCTTTGTTTAATATTATATATAAATATAATAAATACATTTCATTTTTTTTAATAGAATTATTTTTGTATTAGTGTTGAATGAACAAATAGATGTGCTCTGACAAAAATAGTTTTAGACAAATCTTAGTCTCAAAGAAAAAAATATTTTATTTAATTCCATATTTGCTCATATGGTCATTCAGAATCAGAAACGAAAATCTTTACACATGATTTTCTGTGATGAACAACTTAATGGCAGCAGAGGAGCAGCTGTACTGTTAAAGGGACATGAAACCCAATTTTTTTCTTTCATGATTCAGACAGAGAACACAAATTGAAAAAACTTCCCAATGTACTTCTTAATCTGGCATCATTTGTTGAAAAAAAAATGTAAAAATGAAGCTCTCCAAAATGCCAAAGTTTCAAAGCTTTATTTTAGAAAGTGCAGAGTCAAACAGCCACGACGTTTCGGGGAGCTATGCCCCTTAATCATGTGGTAAGTGATAGTACAGGTACACCTGTTTAAATAGCTCACCTTGGGATTTTAACCCTTACAATCTTGTATTCCACATTCTATAAATGCAACAGCACCATCTGCTGGTGGAAAGATAGGTAGACCATGTACAAAAATTAAAAACAAAAACAGCTATGAAGCCCCTATACCAGAACCACATCTACACAAACAATAAACACTGCAATTTATTTATTAGAGCTTATTTAAACAACATTAGGCTCCATGATTTAAAACCAATATTGCAGAATATAAGAACACAAGAGCAACACCAGATTAGTAGAACACAGACCAGTCTATCTCTCTATTGAGCCCCCTAGGTTCCAGGGTATCCAACTTAAAAATCCAATAGGATTCACGTTGTTTCAAAAGGATATCCCTATTGCCACCTCTACGGGGGGTCCTAATTTGTTCGATTACCTGGAACCTAAGTTGGCTAATAGGATGTCCCATAGCCAAAAAAATGATAAGCTACTGGTGCAGTGAATACCTTACACCTGATGTTGCTCTTGTGTTCAGTGATCCGATCCCGTACCCTCCTAGAGGACTCGCCAATGTAGGCTTTCCCACATGGGCATTTGATCATGTAAATAACATAATTGCTATTGCAAGTAAAGTAGTCCCTATAATGAAATTTATAACCACTGTGTGGGTGTAAAAAATAGGGACTCTTTATTATAGAATTGCAATTGCTGCACCCTAAACAGGGAAAACAGCCCAAATTCTTTTTGGTGATAAACCGCTGAGATAGTGTTCTACCAGGGCCAATGTCAGCTTTAATCAAAGAGTCCCTCAAGCTCTTACTACGCTTATATGCTGGCATAGGCATTTGGTCAAATTCAACAACCTCCGAATTGCAATCTTTCAGGATACCCCAATGTTTTCTGATAATTTTCCAAACCTGATCACTTTGTCTGGAAAATTCAGATACAAAAATCATTCTCTTTGAATCTTTTTTAGAAGAAAACCCAGGTTTAAACAATGATTTTCGATCCAATTGGGACACCTGATTGATGGTGTCAACAATAAGATCTCTGGGGTACCCACGTTGCACAAATTTGTCACCCATTTCTGAAAGTCGCAAGGGTACTAACGATTCCTCTGCAACTATGCGCTTAACTCTAAGCAATTGACTCTTTGGCAATGATCTGACTAGTGAAGGATGATGTGCACTGCTATATAATAGCAGGTTATTCCTATCAGTTTTCTTGCTGAAAATATCAGTCTTGAAATTGCACCCATCCTTCAAAACAGTCACATCCAAAAAATCAATTGAAATTTCGCTATAAGTAAGTGTAAACTTAATACTGTTTGTCGAATCATTTAACTCCCTAACAAAAAGTTCAAGGGCTCCAACGCTGCCCAACCATATGCCGAAAATATCATCAATGTAGCGCCACCAGGTGGCGCCACACTGACGAAATAAATAATTTTCAAAAACAAATTTTTCTTCAAAAAGATTCATAAAAATATTTGCATAGTTAGGGGCAACGTTGGAGCCCATGGCTGTACCCTGTAACTGAAGGTAAAAAAAGTCTTCGAATAAAAAATAATTGTTAAAAAGTATAATTTCCAACAGTTGCATAATAAACCAAATCTGTGAAATGATTAACATGTTTAACAGCTCCCAGACCGCTCTCATGGGTGATTGAGGTATATAAACTTGTCACATCCAGACTGAAAAGAATGAATTTATCAGTCTGGAGTTGCAAGTTGTTCAATTTGACCAAAAAATCATTAGTATCTTTAATGAAAGTACTTGACTGCTCCACCAGGGGTCTCAAAAGTTTATCCAAGAAGATGGATATCCCTGAGAACACAGAGTTAGTTCCAGCCACAATCGGTCGCCCAGGTGGAGCAGTCAAGGACTTATGAATTTTGGGCAGTACATATAGTACTGGCGAGATCGGATCTTTAACAATAAGATATTTAGCTGTTTTATCATCAATGATGCCATTGTTGAGTGCAAATTTAACAGTGACAGATATCTCTTTAGTAATCTTAGATAGAGGATTAGCAGCAATTTTTTTATATACATTCCCAGCACTTAACTGACGATAAACCTCAGACCTATAGTCAGTTTTGTTCAAGATCACAGTAGCACCGCCCTTATCAGCTTGCTTTAAAATCACCTTGTCATTAGATTTAAGTGACTTCAGGGCAAGATGGTCAGCTGCTGTGAAGTTGACAAAAACAGATTTTACCTTATGCCTCTGTTGAGAAACCTTAGACTGCAATTTCTGTACGTCCAAAAGGACAAGTTTCTCAAAAGTAGCAATGCTATGATCAGTGACCACAGGATAAAATGAACTCTTATTAAACAACCCCACATTCTTAATGCTTAAAGTGTTAGTTTTATTGACACATTTCTCAGCAGGGTCAGAGCTAACAGCAGTGGTACCAATATCGCTATTAGACTGTGATAACCCCTTATCCTTACTACAATGCCAGAATTTTAATCTTACATTTCTGAAAAATTTATGTAAATCCTTGTTAATGCAGCGTCAGGCAGCAGCTCCGACTCATCCTCTGATTTTTTACAAACAGAGGCCTCCGACAGTGCAGGAGAAGGGGCCGGAAACATCGGGGGCACAAGCAAGGCAACCAAGGTAAACAAGACCAACAGAGCGTTAACCAACAGGATCACCAGGGCACGCAAGAAGATATAGTGGTCAACATATCTGATTGCCCGCTTGATCCAAGGGAAGCGGATGTTCTGCAAAAAGGACTATCGTTTTGCCCATTGAGTGACTGTGATTTCTTTAACCTTAACAAGGATTTACATAAATTTTTCTGAAATGTAAGATTAAAATTCTGGCATTGTAGTAAGGATAAGGGGTTATCACAGTCTAATAGCGATATTGGTACCACTGCTGTTAGCTCTGACCCTGCTGAGAAATGTGTCAATAAAACTAACACTTTAAGCATTAAGAATGTGGGGTTGTTTAATAAGAGTTCATTTTATCCTGTGGTCACTGATCATAGCATTGCTACTTTTGAGAAACTTGTCCTTTTGGACGTACAGAAATTGCAGTCTAAGGTTTCTCAACAGAGGCATAAGGTAAAATCTGTTTTTGTCAACTTCACAGCAGCTGACCATCTTGCCCTGAAGTCACTGAAATCTAATGACAAGGTGATTTTAAAGCAAGCTGATAAGGGCGGTGCTACTGTGATCTTGAACAAAACTGACTATAGGTCTGAGGTTTATCGTCAGTTAAGTGCTGGGAATGTATATAAAAAAATTGCTGCTAATCCTCTATCTAAGATTACTAAAGAGATATCTGTCACTGTTAAATTTGCACTCAACAATGGCATCATTGATGATAAAACAGCTAAATATCTTATTGTTAAAGATCCGATCTCGCCAGTACTATATGTACTGCCCAAAATTCATAAGTCCTTGACTGCTCCACCTGGGCGACCGATTGTGGCTGGAACTAACTCTGTGTTCTCAGGGATATCCATCTTCTTGGATAAACTTTTGAGACCCCTGGTGGAGCAGTCAAGTACTTTCATTAAAGATACTAATGATTTTTTGGTCAAATTGAACAACTTGCAACTCCAGACTGATAAATTCATTCTTTTCAGTCTGGATGTGACAAGTTTATATACCTCAATCACCCATGAGAGCGGTCTGGGAGCTGTTAAACATGCGCTTTTTACTTCTGGTTTATATTCCATTTCACAGATTTGGTTTATTATGCAACTGTTGGAAATTATACTTTTTAACAATTATTTTTTATTTGAAGACTTTTTTTACCTTCAGTTACAGGGTACAGCCATGGGCTCCAACGTTGCCCCTAACTATGCAAATATTTTTATGAATCTTTTTGAAGAAAAATTTGTTTTTGAAAATTATTTATTTCGTCAGTGTGGCGCCACCTGGTGGCACTACATTGATGATATTTTCGGCATATGGTTGGGCAGCGTTGGAGCCCTTGAACTTTTTGTTAGGGAGTTAAATGATTCGACAAACAGTATTAAGTTTACACTTACTTATAGCGAAATTTCAATTGATTTTTTGGATGTGACTGTTTTGAAGGATGGGTGCAATTTCAAGACTGATATTTTCAGCAAGAAAACTGATAGGAATAACCTGCTATTATATAGCAGTGCACATCATCCTTCACTAGTCAGATCATTGCCAAAGAGTCAATTGCTTAGAGTTAAGCGCATAGTTGCAGAGGAATCGTTAGTACCCTTGCGACTTTCAGAAATGGGTGACAAATTTGTGCAACGTGGGTACCCCAGAGATCTTATTGTTGACACCATCAATCAGGTGTCCCAATTGGATCGAAAATCATTGTTTAAACCTGGGTTGTCTTCTAAAAAAGATTCAAAGAGAATGATTTTTGTATCTGAATTTTCCAGACAAAGTGATCAGGTTTGGAAAATTATCAGAAAACATTGGGGTATCCTGAAAGATTGCAATTCGGAGGTTGTTGAATTTGACCAAATGCCTATGCCAGCATATAAGCGTAGTAAGAGCTTGAGGGACTCTTTGATTAAAGCTGACATTGGCCCTGGTAGAACACTATCTCAGCGGTTTATCACCAAAAAGAATTTGGGCTGTTTTCCCTGTTTAGGGTGCAGCAATTGCAATTCTATAATAAAGAGTCCCTATTTTTTACACCCACACAGTGGTTATAAATTTCATTATAGGGACTACTTTACTTGCAATAGCAATTATGTTATTTACATGATCAAATGCCCATGTGGGAAAGCCTACATTGGCGAGTCCTCTAGGAGGGTACGGGATCGGATCACTGAACACAAGAGCAACATCAGGTGTAAGGTATTCACTGCACCAGTAGCTTATCATTTTTTGGCTATGGGACATCCTATTAGCCAACTTAGGTTCCAGGTAATCGAACAAATTAGGACCCCCCGTAGAGGTGGCAATAGGGATATCCTTTTGAAACAACGTGAATCCTATTGGATTTTTAAGTTGGATACCCTGGAACCTAGGGGGCTCAATAGAGAGATAGACTGGTCTGTGTTCTACTAATCTGGTGTTGCTCTTGTGTTCTTATATTCTGCAATATTGGTTTTAAATCATGGAGCCTAATGTTGTTTAAATAAGCTCTAATAAATAAATTGCAGTGTTTAGTGTTTATTGTTTGTGTAGATGTGGTTCTGGTATAGGGGCTTCATAGCTGTTTTTGTTTTTAATTTTTGTACATGGTCTACCTATCTTTCCACCAGCAGATGGTGCTGTTGCATTTATAGAATGTGGAATACAAGATTGTAAGGGTTAAAATCCCAAGGTGAGCTATTTAAGCAGGTGTACCTGTACTATCACTTACCACATGATTAAGGGGCATAGCTCCCCGAAACGTCGTGGCTGTTTGACTCTGCACTTTCTAAAATAAAGCTTTGAAACTTTGGCATTTTGGAGAGCTTCATTTTTACATTTTTTTACTATTGTTGGGGAGTTTTGTAGTGACTCCTTGAAGCTCTGACCTGTGAGTATTGCTGCTGGATGTATTGCACTATTTTGTCATTTTTTCACTACTTCATCCGTGCACTACCAAGCCTGTTTGCAAGATGTTAAGCCAAGAGGAGCCTGCAGGGTCACAAACTTTTACCTACACAGAATTTGAAGCCTCTAGAATCACTACACTGGTGAAAGGATCACGGAATTTTCTACACACTGCACCTAAACAAATGGCAAGTAACGAGTATGAGAAATTAACTAAGAGGCAGCTGGCATATGACCTCCACGCCACTACTCTGGCTGAATACCACAGAGTTAAGAGGATTCCCAGGGGTTTACGTATGAACACTAGACCGACACTGTTGAAGGACAATCAGGAGTATTGCAAGAAGTTTGAGCAGATTTTAAACAAATGCTCCTTTGACCTGATTGTCCTCACAGTAGAATATTTACAGATTGACCTCAATAACATCAAAGTGGCCATTGCTACATTGGAGGAGGAAATTCGTCAGAGCATTTCTACAGATGAATGGGACAAACTAATATCTGCTAATAAAGAATTACTCACTGAGATGAGAGCTACGATCGAGGAAAGGAAGAGGTTAAAGTTCCAAAGGGACTCTGATGATTATTCCTCCAATCGAATTTACCGCTGGGTATACGACCCTATGGGAAAAGAGCGATACGTCACTTCCGGCGCAAGGAGAAGGCAACAGCGACGCAATGCAGCGTCAGGCAGCAGCTCCAACTCATCCTCTGATTTTTTACAAACAGAGGCCTCCGACAGTGCAGGAGAAGGGGCCGGAAACATCGGGGGCACAAGCAAGGCAACCAAGGTAAACAAGACCAACAGAGCGTTAACCAACAGGATCACCAGGGCACGAAAGAAGATATAGTGGTCAACATATCTGATTGCCCGCTTGATCCAAGGGAAGCGGATGTTCTGCAAAAAGGACTATCGTTTTGCCCATTGAGTGACTGTGATTTCTTTAACCTTAACAAGGATTTACATAAATTTTTCTGAAATGTAAGATTAAAATTCTGGCATTGTAGTAAGGATAAGGGGTTATCACAGTCTAATAGCGATATTGGTACCACTGCTGTTAGCTCTGACCCTGCTGAGAAATGTGTCAATAAAACTAACACTTTAAGCATTAAGAATGTGGGGTTGTTTAATAAGAGTTCATTTTATCCTGTGGTCACTGATCATAGCATTGCTACTTTTGAGAAACTTGTCCTTTTGGACGTACAGAAATTGCAGTCTAAGGTTTCTCAACAGAGGCATAAGGTAAAATCTGTTTTTGTCAACTTCACAGCAGCTGACCATCTTGCCCTGAAGTCACTTAAATCTAATGACAAGGTGATTTTAAAGCAAGCTGATAAGGGCGGTGCTACTGTGATCTTGAACAAAACTGACTATAGGTCTGAGGTTTATCGTCAGTTAAGTGCTGGGAATGTATATAAAAAAATTGCTGCTAATCCTCTATCTAAGATTACTAAAGAGATATCTGTCACTGTTAAATTTGCACTCAACAATGGCATCATTGATGATAAAACAGCTAAATATCTTATTGTTAAAGATCCGATCTCGCCAGTACTATATGTACTGCCCAAAATTCATAAGTCCTTGACTGCTCCACCTGGGCGACCGATTGTGGCTGGAACTAACTCTGTGTTCTCAGGGATATCCATCTTCTTGGATAAACTTTTGAGACCCCTGGTGGAGCAGTCAAGTACTTTCATTAAAGATACTAATGATTTTTTGGTCAAATTGAACAACTTGCAACTCCAGACTGATAAATTCATTCTTTTCAGTCTGGATGTGACAAGTTTATATACCTCAATCACCCATGAGAGCGGTCTGGGAGCTGTTAAACATGCGCTTTTTACTTCTGGTTTATATTCCATTTCACAGATTTGGTTTATTATGCAACTGTTGGAAATTATACTTTTTAACAATTATTTTTTATTTGAAGACTTTTTTTACCTTCAGTTACAGGGTACAGCCATGGGCTCCAACGTTGCCCCTAACTATGCAAATATTTTTATGAATCTTTTTGAAGAAAAATTTGTTTTTGAAAATTATTTATTTCGTCAGTGTGGCGCCACCTGGTGGCGCTACATTGATGATATTTTCGGCATATGGTTGGGCAGCGTTGGAGCCCTTGAACTTTTTGTTAGGGAGTTAAATGATTCGACAAACAGTATTAAGTTTACACTTACTTATAGCGAAATTTCAATTGATTTTTTGGATGTGACTGTTTTGAAGGATGGGTGCAATTTCAAGACTGATATTTTCAGCAAGAAAACTGATAGGAATAACCTGCTATTATATAGCAGTGCACATCATCCTTCACTAGTCAGATCATTGCCAAAGAGTCAATTGCTTAGAGTTAAGCGCATAGTTGCAGAGGAATCGTTAGTACCCTTGCGACTTTCAGAAATGGGTGACAAATTTGTGCAACGTGGGTACCCCAGAGATCTTATTGTTGACACCATCAATCAGGTGTCCCAATTGGATTGAAAATCATTGTTTAAACCTGGGTTGTCTTCTAAAAAAGATTCAAAGAGAATGATTTTTGTATCTGAATTTTCCAGACAAAGTGATCAGGTTTGGAAAATTATCAGAAAACATTGGGGTATCCTGAAAGATTGCAATTCGGAGGTTGTTGAATTTGACCAAATGCCTATGCCAGCATATAAGCGTAGTAAGAGCTTGAGGGACTCTTTGATTAAAGCTGACATTGGCCCTGGTAGAACACTATCTCAGCGGTTTATCACCAAAAAGAATTTGGGCTGTTTTCCCTGTTTAGGGTGCAGCAATTGCAATTCTATAATAAAGAGTCCCTATTTTTTACACCCACACAGTGGTTATAAATTTCATTATAGGGACTACTTTACTTGCAATAGCAATTATGTTATTTACATGATCAAATGCCCATGTGGGAAAGCCTACATTGGCGAGTCCTCTAGGAGGGTACGGGATCGGATCACTGAACACAAGAGCAACATCAGGTGTAAGGTATTCACTGCACCAGTAGCTTATCATTTTTTGGCTATGGGACATCCTATTAGCCAACTTAGGTTCCAGGTAATCGAACAAATTAGGACCCCCCGTAGAGGTGGCAATAGGGATATCCTTTTGAAACAACGTGAATCCTATTGGATTTTTAAGTTGGATACCCTGGAACCTAGGGGGCTCAATAGAGAGATAGACTGGTCTGTGTTCTACTAATCTGGTGTTGCTCTTGTGTTCTTATATTCTGCAATATTGGTTTTAAATCATGGAGCCTAATGTTGTTTAAATAAGCTCTAATAAATAAATTGCAGTGTTTATTGTTTGTGTAGATGTGGTTCTGGTATAGGGGCTTCATAGCTGTTTTTGTTTTTAATTTTTGTACATGGTCTACCTATCTTTCCACCAGCAGATGGTGCTGTTGCATTTATAGAATGTGGAATACAAGATTGTAAGGGTTAAAATCCCAAGGTGAGCTATTTAAACAGGTGTACCTGTACTATCACTTACCACATGATTAAGGGGCATAGCTCCCCGAAACGTCGTGGCTGTTTGACTCTGCACTTTCTAAAATAAAGCTTTGAAACTTTGGCATTTTGGAGAGCTTCATTTTTACATTTTTTTACTATTGTTGGGGAGTTTTGTAGTGACTCCTTGAAGCTCTGACCTGTGAGTATTGCTGCTGGATGTATTGCACTATTTTATCATTTGTTGAAAAGCATATCTAGCAAGGTTCAGAAGCTGGGAGCTAGCTACTGATTGGTGTATGCACAAATATGCTTCTTGTGATTGGTTCACCAATATGTTCAGTTAGTTCCCAGTAGTGCATTAATACTGCATCAAGAAAGGATTACAAGAGAATGAAGCAAAATTGATCATATAAGTAAATTAGAAAGTTGTTTACATATGTATGCTCTATTTGAATCATAAAGGAAAATGTTTGGGTTTAATGTCCCTTTAAAGTAGTAGTTAGCAGCTACAGCAAACATTACTAAAACATAAATAAAATAAATAATAATATGATATGTTGGGGTCTGGATTAGCGAAGATAAAATTTAAAGATCACATACTATGGGTTAGATTACAAGTGGCGAGCTAACTTTGTGCACAAGCTATAAGGGAGAAGCGCATGTATTACAGGTTGAACGTAAGTACGGTCACTCAAGTACAATTGAATTTAACTTTGGGATAGAGCTTCAGAGCTCTGGTTAACTGTTACGCCCCACTAAAAAGTTGCACAAAAAACATTAAAAATACATTTAAAAGTACAGTTACACTCATAATAACACTGTCTAATAAAAAAAAATTAAAAAGTTATAAGGTTTTAAAAGTGTTAGAAAAAAAGGACTACAAAGGGCTTTAACATATAGATGTCTAAATATGTCCAGGGGAAAATTTTTTGTTATGGGCAAAATTTTCGTAACAAATATTCAAGGATTTAATCTCTATGTTCTCTGCTCTGTTCGGTTTTTCACTTAATTTAAAATGAAAATCAAATTTTCATTAAGCATATTCATTAGTTTTGTTACAACTAATATAAATCTTCAGAAGCTACAGGTGAAAAGAGAGTGCGCTAATCTGATCCTCTGCTTGCCCGAGGGCTGGCCGCGCTAACAGGAGGCTTAGCAGTTTGGAGATAAGCCTCCTGTTAGCGCTGCCTGGGACCTGGCAAGAAGAGGATCAGGTTAGTGCACGCTCCAGAGCTCATTATGGTAACTATAAAGCCTTTAATATTTAATTTAAAGAAAACTGTTAAAAAATACTTATGAATTTCGTAAGTATTTTTCATTTTCTTTAAATTTTGTTGTACATTCATTCAGATTTTCATTATCGTTTATGAAAACAAATATCCGATTTTCAGAATAAATGTTCCCTCCTCTGAAAACAAATGCACATGTTTAGTATACATACTACACTTCCAACTCGTCCTTAACTCCTATTTTCCTTTTTGTGCATTTTTACCTGTTGGAGATGTGTGAGTTGTGTCCCCACCTGACGCCAATGTATCCTGCTATCGGCCGGGAATCTTGGGGGTACATATCTCTAACATCTCCGGCTGTCTGTATGTCAGCCCCGCAGGTACTTCACGGGGACCTGGCTTCAGGCATCCTCCTAAACAAATCCCTTTTTGCCACTTGGAGGGGAGCATTTAACAGCTGTTTTTTAAACAATTTTGTTTGTTCTACTTTCCTCACTTTTGTTCTAATAACTATAATGTAGATTTTAATGTATAAAATAAATGTAACATTTTAGAAATAGTTGTTCATCCAAACTCACTTTTAAGGCTCCTTTCTAATTTTGGTTTGAGTGAACCTTGTAATGTATTTTCGACGTGTTTTGTGACACTTTTTATTGTCACCAAACAGTTAAACACAGCTCTGAAATTGTGGTAATGATTCTAGCATAAACTGCATTTGTGCTAGCGCGATCTCGCTCAAATTGTAAAATCAGCGCAATTTAAACCCCCACAAAATTGTTTGCGCACCACTTGTAATCTAATTGTTTTTGTTGTACAACAGCTTAGTTAATCGTTAGTAAATCCTCATGTACAGGGAGTGCAGAATTATTAGGCAAATTAGTATTTTGACCACATCATTCTCTTCATGCATGTTGTCTTACTCCAAGCTGTATAGGCTCGAAAGCCTACTACCAATTAAGCATATTAGGTGATGTGCATCTCTGTAATGAGAAGGGGTGTGGTCTAATGACATCAACACCCTATATCAGGTGTGCATAATTATTAGGCAACTTCCTTTCCTTTGGCAAAATGGGTCAAAAGAAGGACTTGACAGGCTCAGAAAAGTAAAAAATAGTGAGATATCTTGCAGAGGGATGCAGCACTCTTAAAATTGCAAAGCTTCTGAAGCGTGATCATCGAACAATTGATTCAAAATAGTCAACAGGGTCGCAAGAAGCGTGTGGAAAAACCAAGGCGCAAAATAACTGCCCATGAACTGAGAAAAGTCAAGTGTGCAGTTGCCAAGATGCCACTTGCCACCAGTTTGGCCATATTTCAGAGCTGCAACATCACTGGAGTGCCCAAAAGCACAAGGTGTGCAATACTCAGAGACATGGCCAAGGTAAGAAAGGCTGAAAGACGACCACCACTGAACAAGACACACAAGCTGAAACGTCAAGACTGGGTCAAGAAATATCTCAAGACTGATTTTTCTAAGGTTTTATGGACTGATGAAATGAGAGTGAGTCTTGATGGGCCAGATGGATGGGCCCGTGGCTGGACGGGTAAAGGGCAGAGAGCTCCAGTCCGACTCAGACGCCAGCAAGGTGGAGGTGGAGTACTGGTTTGGGCTGGTATCATCAAAGATGAGCTTGTGGGGCCTTTTCGGGTTGAGGATGGAGTCAAGCTCAACTCCCAGTCCTACTGCCAGTTTCTGGAAGACACCTTCTTCAAGCAGTGGTACAGGAAGAAGTCTGCATCCTTCAAGAAAAACATGATTTTCATGCAGGACAATGCTCCATCACACGCGTCCAAGTACTCCACAGCGTGGCTGGCAAGAAAGGGTATAAAAGAAGAAAATCTAATGACATGGCCTCCTTGTTCACCTGATCTGAACCCCATTGAGAACCTGTGGTCCATCATCAAATGTGAGATTTACAAGGAGGGAAAACAGTACACCTCTCTGAACAGTGTCTGGGAGGCTGTGGTTGCTGATGCACGCAATGTTGATGGTGAACAGATCAAAACACTGACAGAATCCATGGATGGCAGGCTTTTGAGTGTCCTTGCAAAGAAAGGTGGCTATATTGGTCACTGATTTGTTTTTGTTTTGTTTTCAGAAATGTATATTTGTGAATGTTGAGATGTTATATTGGTTTCACTGGTAAAAATAAATAATTGAAATGGGTATATATTTGTTTTTTGTTAAGTTGCCTAATAATTATGCACAGTAATAGTCACCTGCACACACAGATATCCCCCTAAAATAGCTATAACTAAAAACAAACTAAAAACTATTTCCAAAACTATTCAGCTTTGATATTAATGAGTTTTTTGGGTTCATTGAGAACATGGTTGTTGTTCAATAATAAAATGAATCCTCAAAAATACAACTTGCCTAATAATTCTGCACTCCCTGTATATAGCATGTTTTCCTATATTTCACGCCCGTTTTTGCTATTAACAAGTCCACTAAAATAACTCCATAGCTTATCTAATATCTAAACAGGCTGTAGAAGATATTTTATAATGTTTTGTCTAGTTAGAAATAATTTTAAATAATTTCAGGAAAAATGCTATTGGATATATTAGAGGTCAATATAATATCTTCAGAGGTGCTACTAATGACACGTGCTAATTCTGGGAGGCAGTACATCACTGGTCTTTCAATAGGGCTTGCCTTTTTTTATAGGGCAGTCTTGCTGCTATTTCAGGAGGCCTGCAGAAAGCGGCTAGCTCTTAAAGGGACATAAAACCCACATTTTTTCTTTCATGGTTCAGAAAGAACATGCAATTTTAAACATCTTTCTAATTTACCTCTATTATCTAATTCGCTTCATTCACTTGATATTCTTTGCTGAAAAGCATATCTAGATAGGCTTAGTAGCTGCTGATTGGGTGCTGCACATAGATACCTTGTGTGATTGGCTCACATATGTACATTGCTATTTCTTCAACAAAGGATATCTAAAGCATGAAGCAAATTAGATAATAGAAGTAACTTGGAATGTTGTTTAAAATTGTATTCTCTACTTGAATCATGAAAGAAAGATTTTGGGTTTAGTGTCCCTTTAAGTGTACTTCCATGCTTTTCAACAAAAGATACCAAGATAATTAAGAAAAATTAATAATAAAAGTAAATTAGAAAGTTGTTTGAAAATGCATGCTGTATCAGAATCATGAAAGAAAACATTTGGGTTTCATAGCCCTTCATTGGTAAAGGTAATATCAAAATGAAAATGCTGTAATATGTTAGGCTTTAGTTAATAAAAGTGGTGTGACTTTGCAATGTCACACAAATCAATCTTAAATTGCCACTATAATTCATATTAGTGTAAAGATTTCATGACATTTCAGTGGTATCATATAACAAGATAACATATAAGTCATTTGGGAACTGGGAATGAAAAAATATCAAATCAGAAAAAAAGATTCTTTTCATAGCTGTAATTGGCATTATTATTACCTGGTGTGATTACACATATGACTGGACTGTTAGCTTTGAGGGAGTAACTAAGCAATTTAGGGCTAGATTACGAGTGGAGCGTTAACTTTTGTACATGAGCGATAAGGGGTATTTTGCAGCTCTACAAATAACAGTAGTTACATTCATAACTGTCTGTCAAAGACTATTTAAAAAGTTATAAGAGCTCAAATATATAAGTTCTCAGATGTTAGAAAATAAAAGGCAGGCAAATGGCTTTAACATAGAGATACATACATAGAAAACATGTCTCTCTTTCTCTCTCTCTCTCTCTCTCTCTCTCTATATATATATATATATATATATATATATATATATATATATATATATATATATATATATATATATGTGTGTGTGTGTATTTAAATATATAGCTATATATATATATATATATATATATATATATATATATTATTTTTTTTACAAAAATATTTACAGATACACACACACACACACACACACATATATATATATATATATATATATTTGCATAATCAACAAATGCAAGATAGCAAGACAATGCAATAGCACTTAGTCTGAACTTCAAATGAGTAGTAGATTTTTTTATAACAAATTATGTTATGTATATTTCCACTCCCCTTGTACCATGTGATAGCAATCACCCAACCACAAATGCATATACGTATAGTCTGTGAATTCTTGCACATGCTCAGTAGGATCTGGTGACTCAAAAACTGTAAATATAAAAGACTGTGCACATTTTTTTTAATGGAAGTAAATTGGAAAGTTGTTTAAAATTACATGCTGTGTCTGAATTATGAAAATTTTATTTAACCTGAGTGTCCCTTTAAAACACCTTTATACTGTAAGTCCTACTGCCCCTTCTGGTTAGTACTCGAACGAAAGACAGAAAAGGATTTTTTAGAGCAGCCCATATAAGTATATGGGGAAAGAAAGTTAGCTTAGTAATGTTATCCAACCTCCAGGTGTTAGTGTGCCTGAGTCTTTTGCTTGACTGCTAATATTTTACTTTTAGCTTGTAATACCAGTGCAAACATAGGAGTGCTATTGATTTTACTTGAGAAGTGTTAGGGTTTAAAAGAGCTAACATGTTTGCTCTCTACTTGTAATCTAGCCTGTGAGCTAGTGTTGGGACTGGCAGTTAGCTAGTGTGAATATATATCAAAAAGATAGGTATAGAACTAATCTCTTCATCAAAATTATACCTCATACATTACCCATACACTCATAATTCACATTTGAGTGTGGGGGGTGCCCTAGTGGTAGATATACAATAGTATCTCAGAAAAAGAAGAGAGCCCAGACTGTCTGTAAGTATTCTGGAGATTATTACGTTTCATTTGTGCGCTCTCTGTTATATTACATTGGTAATTTTGGTATGTTTGGCTAAATCCTTAGTCACTGCAAGCCAGGACTTTTTTTTTAACAATAATCGCAAGTAATATCTACTGAGAGATTATCTGATAAGCCCCTTCCTGGACCCACCTTTGCTGGGTATCACCTAAACATAGTCAGTTGGTTACTAAGGATCTTTTTTAATCTCAGTGGACATCTTACTATGGGCTTCTGACAGTGTTGGAATTTGCTTGATGCTGTGTACTGAGAGCTACTTTGATTATTGCTTTAAATAGACAAATTGCACTGTGTTAAATCCAGACACCCCGACAGTACTACTTTGTTTTTAATCTGTATGTGTTTTTTATATTTATCCCATGTAGGATGTTGTGTATTTTAATATCTGCAAATAAAAGTTAAGTTTTAGGATTTTTGGCTCCCTTTTTGCGGATTTACCTATGTGTTTAAGTGTGTGCCAGAGAGTGTGTTTTTTTTTCTGAGAAGCTAGTGTGAATTGACAATTTAGGTAAATTAGTGTAGCTGATGCAGTTGTGATAGATTACAGTGGGCAAGATAAAAGTTGGTGGTGCCAATTAGGAGTATGGATGCATTATTCAATGTGAGACCAAATAAGTGAGCTAGATTAAAAAACAAAATATACTCTGCTAAACCATAAATCATACACAACTTTTGTTATACACGTAGGCATTGATATGGGCTTAGACGTACTAGCTATTGCACTATAAATGTATCTCTATGTAGAAATCTCACAGAATAACAATCTACTATATTAAATATTGCAATCAAGAGAGACTATAGGGAGTCATTACCCTCCCCCCTACTTCAGCATACAGAAAAATATTCAATTGATCAGCACAAAATAATTTATTTAATGTTGCATATCAAAGATATTCTCTTTTTCAACTCTATCACCAAAAATAGTTAAAATGTTTGATTATTATATTAAAAAGAGTATGACCAGCTCACTGGACTAGATTAATACAGATAGTCAAAGTATCCATATTGAACCAAACACAACCTCTACTGACTCTACACAAGGTAGAAATATGTCACCATAGTAACCAACACAAGGATCTATGTATGTTTTCTACACATAAATTAAATACAATAAAGATGTTAGAATAATTAAGACAACTGCAACACTTCTACCATAGAGCGACTCTGCACGTATGCCAAAATATGTCACCATAGTAATCCAATCAAAGATCTATGCAGATGTAGCTTAACAGAATTATTAAAACAATTATGATATATAAACAAAGAGTCTATACTATAAGAGATTCATTGCACAAGTTTGTGCAAAACACCATGAGTCCTTATAACTTAAGATGGCCAAATCCACATCTAAAGAAACTTCTCGAAAAGTATGTTTGGTCAAGAGAAAAAAAAAAAACAAGGACAAGATTCACTTCATGAGCACAGTGTCATTGGATGGCATATGGAAGAATAGTCCAAGCCAGGCCAGTTTCACAAATATATGCACTCATAAGGATGTATACAAGTTCATAGTTACCATATTTGGGCCCCCCCAAAAAAATTGAAATCCCAGTCGCTATATCAGGTCGGTTTCAAAGCAGGACATTACCTGGATGCCTTTTGTTGTAGGCCAAGACACCTTACCATCTGCTAGCACCAATGTAAAGGTATTCCTATTGGTCTCCTTAAAATATGACACCACCTCACGTTTCACCCCCTATATGACTGCATGTCATTGGGTCTTCCTCAGGGAATATGCTTCATTCGATGGTTACATTTTGTAATCCACCCTTGAATCAGAGTGGTGAAGGTATCTTAAATGCATATTTACTATAATCCATATTAACACTAATAAAATTGGTTACAATACATCAATATAGTAGGCTTACACTTCTAATAGTTATTACTTTGTAACATATAGAAAACCTAGTATATTAAAAAATTGATTTTGGTTCCCGATGAGATGGTGTGCAGTAAATTAATGTCTGATAAAGCTCCCGTGCTAAGCATATTGAGCGCAATGAATCCACTCATGTAGTATACTTCTTCATTTAGTTGTGTTCTATATTATGTCAATGGAGCTTATCCATTTAACACTTCAAACATACATACTGTACATACACATGTTGCCCGATGATCTAAAGTTCTCCACTCTGGTAAGATTGTCAGTACTTTGATGTCCCTCAAATCATTTTAGGCAGGCAAATTTGCACTTGAAAACTATGTATCTCACTATTCAGGGTTTTGGATGTAAAGGTGAGGCACCTATATTGCCATATACTGCTCTAAAAAAAACTTGCTTTGAAAGATTTTTCCCCATGCCAGCCTCTTGATCGCCTGGTTCATGTTTGTGTGTATGGACCTGATGATCAAAAATATATCACCCCTTTCCCATCCCTTGTCATATACCATATTTCTTTAGTTATAAGTATATACAGATTTTTATATATATATATATATATATATATATATATATATAAACATTAATTTACAATAAAAATATTGTTTCTGTAAGTGAAGACATTGGAATGTGGAATATGTACAGTAAATATACAGTAAAACACATAAAATACATACATACACATATTTAGACATGTCCTGGCCTGTCAATCACCCCAAACAAATGTATTTGGCGTGGTTTATCTCTGCCACCTCATCCAACTGCTGCTTCTTACATTGAGCAATGGCTACAAAGCAGCATCTACTGCTTTGTACATTAAATCCTTAATATTTCTTGTTGAGTAATATTTTGTTTAGTTGTGTAGAAATTAAAGAAACAACAATTAGAAACCTGTTCTACAAACTATATTGTGTTCCCAAACATTTTAAGATAATTAAAAACCATAAAAATACATCAACTATGCATTTCATTCTTCAAAAAAAAAAAAAGATTTTATATTACGATGCAGGTATACTGTAATTAATAATGCAAAATGGCATTTGCAAGTTTTCCTGGGCAACCAAGCATGCAGTATGTACTCTCTGGATGTCATTACATATGTTTCAATCTCCATCTGCTTATTTTTAACCTGTTCCCTATTGATTTGAGATGCCTCAATACTGCTGTATTAGTTGTATTTAGAATGAATGCTTCTATACAGTATGCTTGCCTATCACTTACAATCTGAAGCTAAAGTAATCCCTAGTTCCTTTTTTGTTATATACTGGTCAATATTTATTTTTCTTCCTTAGACTTCTAATTACCTTCTGACAATGTAGTGATGAAATAGTTCCTTCATTATAAATGAGAATCAATATATACAGAATAGGCATCTCCATGCAATGAAGAAAGTTTAGAGCTTGCAAACATTTGTATTTCAAATGTTGCTTATTAAAATTATTATTTAGGCCTAGATTACAAATCCAGCACAATTACAAGTGGGCTTGGCCTTGAGCAGTTAAAGGGACATGAAAACCATTTTTTTTCTTTCATGATTTAGAAAGAGCATGCAATTTTAAACAACTTTCTAATTTATTTCTGTTAATCTATTTTGCTTCATTTTCTTGATATTCTTTGCTGAAAAGCATATCTAGATAGGCTCAGTAGATGCTGATTGGTGGCTGCACATAGATGCCTTGTCTGATTGGCTCACCCACATGCATTGCTATTTCTTCAACAAAGGAAATCAAACAAATGAAGCAAATTAGATAATAGAAGTAAATTGGAATGTTGTTTAAAGTTGTGTTCTCTATCGGAATCATGAAAGAAAATGTTTGGGTTTAGTGACCCTTTAATAATGTTCGATCCAGTATTACAAGTTGTTTGATAAGGTGTTTAACAAAAACATTTTAACACACCCAATAGCACCTCCTAAACTGTTAAAGAGAAGTGACATTAGCATGCTTTCTCTTTTAGCACTTTTAAAAACCAGGTATTGACAATCATCATATTGTTTTTTAGAGGGCGTGGCAATCTTTCACAAGGAGCTCAACCAGTTTTGTCAGACACAGCTACCTTTTTCAAGAGCATTTAACATTTGTCCAAAAGCAGCTGTGTCTGCCGAAACCAGTTTAGCTTTTTTATTCATACTTTGAGCTTTTATTGGATTTTCTTAAAGCTGTAAATCCCTGTTATCAATGCTTCCGGTGTTTTCTGAATAAAATCTCCCATTTCTTCAAGTATTCCTGGGAGTATGTTCCTTTTAGTGCAGGCTGTTTGCTAAGCTATATCGCAATATTGTTGGCCTTTTTTTCTGAGGTTTTCAACTAAGACCTTAGGTGGGAGAAAGAGGTTTGGCAAGCTTGTTGTGAAAGACTGCGCCGCCAACTAAAAAACAGTTCTGTGCATCGGGTGGAGGAGTAACAGGGGATGGCAGCATCTTGAGATACAATGGAAACTTTGTGATTGTTATTTTTCTGTATTTTCACTACTAATCTGGCTTACTGACTGTTATCTTTTGTTATTGTGCATTAAAAACATGGAATGTGTATATCACCACTACTTGAGAGTAATTTTTGCATACCACTGGCTTTTTGGCTAAAGCATTATCTAACAGGATTTTTTGTAAGGGCCTTCATTGAATTCTATTTTCTGAGGAATATTAAGCACCTGCACAATCTGACTTGAATAGTGTAGTACACTATACTACACAATAAATATTAACCATGGACTTGCAATACCAGTCTAAAAATGCAAGTGGCATAGACTGATCTCCAGCAATATTTACAATTCACATTGCTTGCATATTCTCTGACCAAAATTAGAAACCACATGGATGCATTTCAGTATTGAACAGAAGAAATTTTGTAATATACATGCATTAGCAAAAATGCTTCTAGTAAAAGCTATAGCTATTTCCAAATTGTTTTTAAGAATGCACCGTGCACCCACACCAGCACCATCTGGAAATTACTCAATTTATTTGCTGACATGATACAAGCCCCACTGATGATCTGAGCAGCTGCATTATTTAAAAGTGGGTGCAGTGACAATATCTAGCTATGCTTCAAATGCACGTGCAGAGAAAAATGTTACCACTAAAACAGTGATAACTTTTACTAGAAGCATTTTTGCCAATACATGTATATTGCAAATATGTTTCTATTTAAAGATGTAATAAATCTATGTGCATTTAAATTTTGACTGGAATGTCCCTTTAAGAACCAATAACAAAATATTTAAATACATACTTTTTTGAATGTTCTTTATTTAAAATGTATCTTTATTTATGTATTTATATGTACTGAAATCTGTTTTATGATATAAAATTTAAATTAAATTGCTAGTCAGAAGTTCATTAGAATTTCTTAACAAAAGGCAATTTAATATATGCGTAAAGTAACAATATTTTAAATAATTTTACACATAATATATGTTCTAAATGTATAGGTAATTGAATGTGAAGTATAAAAATAATGTGAACATTTCATAGATACTTAAAAGTATGTGTAGAGGGAATAAATTACACTTGTAACTGACTATTAGTTTCCTGTTAAAGTTAACAATAGAGAAGCAAATACACAGAGATTAAGCAAGGTATATTAAGCATTTTCTTAGCTGTATGTGGCTAACTAAAGTTATGGATTGTTGTAATTTCAGAGTTAATTGTAGATTTTATATCATGCATGAAAATAAATCATTCTATCACAGACATCACATTTTTGTGTTTTCACTTTACAATGAGCTTGATTCATAGACAATTTCTGTAAATGTTTGTAGTTCTAAATCTACTTGCATGCCTGTTTTGTTATGGTAAAGTAATCTCACTGGAGAGAATGAAAGACATCTGTGTGACCATGCTGACTGGCTAGCTGTGGGTGTTCCAGTGTCATCTAGAGGCAAAGTCAGAATGTTTTCTCCATTTTGAATTCATTTAAAAGATCATTAAATAAAGTAGAATTGCATAATCAACCAACATGTAATAAAAATATAACGAAAGAGCATTTAGGCTCCGATTCTTAAAAACTTGACGGTCAAGACTTGGTTTTCCACTCCAACACCTTCAGGGGCAGCCTTCATGGAATTCTATGACAAAAGGAACTTTCCCTGTGAGTGGTAAGATGCCTCCCATACAAATAATGAGAGCTCTGTTCTAGGTAAAAGTTTGCAATGAAGGGCAAAGTACATTGGGGGAAATACAGAGGGGGAAACTGGTGTGTATAAAAACTCGATTACACTTAATACAAATCAAATGACGCTGTTTTCAGTACACTGTACATTAAATTTGATGTCATTTTCTTATGCATAGGTTTTCCTTTTGAGAATAAAAAGTGTTTTTAGTATTTTGGTATAAACTTGCCCTTTTTAACTGACAAGAAAAAACAGTGAGAAATTCAGTGCAAAGATGTTCAAAGAATTACATTGGGATTTGAGAGAAAATTACATATACGCCCCTGGAACATCCATGTTAAGCCCGTTTACGATTTGTATTTTGTACTTTTTAGTACAATTTTCTTGCATTTTTTGCTCATCCAGTGTATATAAATTATGATTTATGCAGTGCATAGTTAATTTGATTTATTACTGTGTAATTTACCTACAAATTTTACATTTTTTTTTTATAAAATTTGATTTTTTGGTTAACAATTTTGTTATGAATTTTGATGCACTTTAAAAATACAATTTGTCCCTGTTTTTTTGTGTGAATGGTTCAATCAATCATTTTTAACCCTTTAAGGACACAGCTTTCAGTTTGCTCAATTGTTTTATGACGGAAAAATTCCGTCATATGTCCTTAAGAGGTTAAATTTCAAATTTTGTCTACTTTAGTAATGTTTGCATCTCTTTCCCATATGAAAATGCAGTGTATGTCCCTTAGCAAGACACCCTGTTTTCAAGATAAAAAGTGGCTTTATATAATTTCACCAGGGAAGTAGAAGGACTGGTAAACATTATAGAATTTCACCAACCCAGAGACATTTTTAGAATTGAGGCCTCTGTCTGAATTTCAGATAAGTAAAAGATTTTTTTTTCTGATCAATTTCAAAGTTACCTTTCATCTTCCTTTCCCTTGGAACATGTGAAAGCCATCAGCCAATCATAAAATGCATTAAAGGGATTTGAAACCTACAAATTATCTTTTGTGATTCAGACACAGCAAACAATTTTAAAAAGTTTCCAATTTGCTTCTATTATTAAATGTGTGTGGTCCCATGCTATTCTTTGTTAAAGAGATGGGTAGGTTTCTGGAGCACTACATGGCTATTTAGTTCTCTTGCATATGCATAACATTCTTGCAAAACTGCTGCCTTATAGTGCTTTAGACACGTGCATGCTCCTGAGCTTACATCACAGCTTTTCAATAAAAGATACTAGGAGAAGGATATGTGATAATAGATGTAAATTAAAAAGTTAATTAAAATTGTGTGCACTATCTGATTAATAAAAGAAAAAAAAATGGAGTTTCAAGTCCTTTTAATGTATATACTGAGCACATACTCAGTAGTAGCTGGTGTCTCAGAAAGTGCCTCAAAAAGATCGTGAACATTTTGAGAATGTAAGTGAATTAAGAAGTTGTTTAAAAGTGCATTCTCTATTTGAATTATGAAAGTTTGATTTTGACTTTATTGTTCTTTTAAGACTCGATTGTCGCTTTAAAGGTTGAATCATTTAAAAAAAAAAAAAAATTCTCCTATTTTTTTTTTTTAATTTGTTTGTTCTGTAAATTTGTAAGGTGTTTTTGTGGTACTGGTATTCTTTAGAGAATTTGTTTTATGCAGAAAATATGAGCATTTACAAAATAGATGCTGTTCCATTGCCTATATTGTAGACTGACCTGTACAAATCTTTTTGAACTCCACAATTTCAAGTTTCAATATTTCTGTTAGTTTAAACACATGGAAAACAAATACTAAACTGTAAGAAACATTTTTTTATGTAGGCTTTTTAATTAGGTTTTCTAAAGGGTTTTCACAACCATAACAGATGTAAAATATGTTAATTTAAAGAGAACCTAAATCAATTAATTAATTTACAAGGACATCAAATCCTTATTTTTTCTTTCATTATTCAGATAGAGCTTACAATTTCCAATTTACTTTTCAAATTGTTTCATGCTTTTTATATCCTTTGTTGAAGGAGCATCAATTCATTACTTTGAGCAATATGATCACTTATAGTCCTAGATCAGGGGTCAGCAACCTTCGGCTCCCAGATGTTTTGTAACTACATTTCCCATGATGCTCAGATAGCCTAAAGAGTGTCTCAGCATTGTGGGAAATGTAGTTCCAAAACATCTAGGAGCCGAAGGTTGTGACCCCTGTCCTAGATTATAAGTGGAACAAAACATTTTGTATTTATCTTGAGAGCTAACTGCGCTCCAGGTAAATCAATAGCACTCACATATTAGAGCTGGTATTACAAGTGACAAGCAAAAAGAAGTTAACGTGTGAGGGAAACGCTCAGGTGCACTGACCTCTGGAGTTTGGATATCGTGACTGCAATATCTCCCTTTCCCCACTGACTTTTATAGGATGCACTAAAAAGTGATATATATATATATATATATATATATATATATATAGGTATATATATATATATATATTTTAAATATTTATATGTATGTGTGCACATGCATATTTACACATACAAACACAAAAATACACATGCGTATACATGTAACATGTATAGACATGTATACACATGCATTCATACACATACAAATCTTTAGAAACATTTATATACAGAGCTCGTCCCAGGACAATATCATTTTTTTAATTAAGCATAAGCAATACCGCTCTGTCAGGGATCGACTTCCGTTGAAGGAGGAGTTGCGTCTGGATACGCGAGCCTGTGGGCCTAGAGCCTAGGAAGCAGGTGTACTACGCTAAAAACTACCTCCACGCCGATTATCCCTATTGCCTTGTGTGTCACCCTGGCCAGGGAAGTGTTGGGCGGATCGGAAGTCGACTGCGTGGCCAACGGCCCCATAACTGAGGCCGGACTGTTTTGTAGGTGGTAAACAGTAACCTAAACCACTTGAGCCTCCGGTCCTGTGGGCGTTGTGAAGGCAGCATACAGATTTTGACTCTGTGATGTGAATATACACCCCCTGAAGAAGTCCGTCAAAAGTACCACTGAAGAGGATCCTGCCCAGCTCGATGTGTGGTGTGTTGAGAATATAAGACACTGGGAGCTGGTGGCACGGAGCAGCGGGCACTTTGCAGGAACGATATTGATCTCAGGCAACTGGGGAAGGACACATCTTGGACTTGAGAGGAGCCGCTGATATAAGTGTGAGTTTGTCGACTATGAGGACTAACAAGTGGGGGTAAGAAAAGTCTATTTTCTCTATGCTGGCCTTATTGTATGTACTTTCTGATACTCAACCCCGAAGTGAATAATATTCTCTGCAATAGGAACAAGCTACCTGTTTAAGAATACTTTCCTCTTCTGGATAGTTAAAGCTCCTACTGAAAGCAGATACAAATTAAAATTTATGAGTGGTGCTGCTGTTTTATACATATAAAATGTGTTTCAACGGTCATGGAGCTGGGATGTAAGGACTAAGGGAATAGATGGCAGGGAAGAAGCTACTAAATAAAGGACTCACTGCATCTATTTCCCAAATAAACAGATAAACTTGGCTTGACTATTGGATTATAGGGGCATATTCTCTAAAGGCACCAAAAGAGGATCCCTATCTAGCAGTTTGTTGGGACGGATAATTGATACAACCAGACTGGCCAAGAAGTTTTGGACTGACTTTGCAAACTATAATAGTTAGTTCTGAATTCCCTGACTGTTATTGTTTTTTCTGGCATATATCCATATGGATTGTTGATTCAACCTTGGTGGACTTTGTTTATGGGTTGTTGTAAAGAGGCAAATTTGAAAGATTACAGGCTAAGATCTGCTATACCTATTAGAACTTCTCTATAGCCTGTTGATATAGCTACATTCCCTGATATAAGCTAAGTAGGATAAATATTTATTACAATAAACATACCAAATATCACAAAAAAACAGAATATGAAATAAATGTGATAACAAAAATCATAAAAAGAAAGAAAACCAAATGAAGTTCTGAATTAATGATATGCCTGGGTCCTCTGGATGAATTATTCAGCTTGTTAGCGTTCCTCAGTGGGATCCCATGCAAAAAGAAACAGAAAATTGCAACATAATCTGTAACGGCACTTTGAGGAAGTAGTTGTTTTGTAACAAATGACTACTCACATTTGTTGGAGCTTTCGACTAAGCTTAAGGATATGCGCACTCCCACTTTATACTGATGGGAAAACAGTACACTAGGTAAAACTTGGATACAAATTTATTTTAAAATATATAAAAGCGTCACAAAAGCCTTAATAACACCACAGTGTAAGGGTACAAAAGCAGAATTAGTATGACAAATGCTTCAAATAGCCAAACTTGCAGAGAGGTAAATGGATCAGCAGAAGTGTGACCGCCGAAACCAATACCTCTAGGTTGCAAAGCAATAGCGCTATTTCCCCAGGTGTCCTGGCTAGTGTAAAAACGCAATAAAAGTCCAATAGAACAGTTCAGTTCTGACGTACGTTTCGCTGGTATGCTTTGTCAAGGAATGTTAGTGCGCATGTCCAAGAATCCTTTTAAACAGTTCATTGATGAGTTTTTGCCAGGTTTGTAGTTACGTCCTCCATTTTGGAAATTGGCATTTAGGTAATTTATCATTTAAAAAAGCTAATATGTTTTTCAACTTCTTTCTATCTTATGCATTTTAATGATATATGCATTTAAGTTAAATTGAATAACCAGAATTGAAAATAGTGCATTATAATGTTACAACATTACAAATATATGTAAAGCTATAAAAAATGGATAGCATGATAATATTGTACCTACAATTAATATTGATACTAGTGATATATACAGGTATTGATCTTTAACCCCTTACTGTGAAGGTATTAGTTATTATTATTTAGATATCTTTTTCAGTTCTGATGGTGAAACTGACTATAAGTTCTATAGACATTAATTTAGCTAATAACCTTATCATAAAGATAGTTATATCGCAATATTTTCAAAAAATGAATTTTATCTGTTAACATGTTGAATGTGTAAATACATATACTATACTGTATGAGTTTACGCTAAGAAAAATATAATTGGATGTTAGAATGACTATTTCTATCTATGGCCTAGATTTAGAGTTCGGCGGTAGCCGTCAAAACCAGCGTTAGAGGCTCCTAACGCGGGTTTTTTACGCACTCCGGTATTTAGAGTTTATTTACCGCGACTCAAAATACACCTAACGCTCAACTTTCTACCGCCACCTCAGACCCAGTAGTAAACATATACCGCACAAAAAAACATCCACGAATCACAAAACAAATATTACACAAAGTACACTTACACTCATACAAACACAACACTATCTTTATTTTTCGTATTTTTTATTTTTTCTTTAAAATACAAAGGATTAAAGTTGCGAGATCTCGGGTGTTTGAAAAAAATCCACACAAATCCATTTTCCCATTGACTTACATGGACATACGGGAAAAGACCCTCATATACCTACATCTAACGAATAACATTATCACAAACATACACTCATCGATGCATACAAACAATATACACCACATTACATACACAAAATATTTATTTATTACAAAAAGAACACGATTTAGTTACTTTTTCACACAAGCTCATGACGTCACTCACTTTACGAGGAAAACCAGTCTTAGAAAAAAAAATATAGAAATCTTTGGAGCCTCCATTGACTTCTATTGGGAAGACGTGCTCGTGCACGCGAAACCCTCATTTCCCTAACGCACGCAAATAGCGTAGACTGAAAAACTCCAAATACCAGCGCTAGAAAATACATGCTTTTATGCGTTAGACCCAGCTATGATAAATAGATCAAGAAATGACTATTTCCCTATGGTGGATTTATGTTTTTTAATATTAAATATTCACCACACCATAAATATTTTTAACACTTTTAGATTACATCAACTACAAATCCCCATCACTAGTAACACATTATTATTTCAATAAAATTACATTTACAATTAAAATAAAATTCAATACACATTTCTGGATTCACAAACACTACACAATGGGAAACATCTCTCATTTACCTTTATTATTGCATTTCTGTTATTCAACTCATATGCTTGCAGCAACTGCATATCTACATAGGCTTAACACATGATCACTCATGGATGCACATACATTACTTTTAACATTCAATCATACATGTGCATTCAAATGATGGGGGAAAAACACATTACATTCTCTCGAGGAATCACAAAACACAACATATGGATTTTACTGTACTTTTAACATCATGATTCCATCACCAGAAACCATTAGGAATTACGTACAACAAGAACATCATTACACCAGATTACAGATGTCACTTTATGGGAAGGAACAACAATGCCAGACCGCTATATAGAAGTCAGCATATGTGGGACACAATCACAATATATACGTACATGTACATAACACGCATCACCCATCACGCAACCACAAAGCACACATTTAGATTTTATTCAGCACACAATAACAATGTAGCACAATACAACAACACAATGAGGATTTCACAACTACATAGGCAGGTTAATAATATCATGACGTCATTAGAAGATTCAACCATACACATCACAGATTCACCACTGTACCGCCCCTTTAGGAACTTTAACACTCAATACTACAATACAACATATACGTAAAACACACTTTTGAACAGCATTATTATGGAGATTTCAATGGGACAATTCAGAAATATTGTCAGATCGCACATCAATTATATATATAATACTACAGATGACAGCCGGAAGTTATTCAGTATTCGTGCAATTTTTATGGGACGCATACAATATCGTCAGATCGAAAATCACTTATATATATAATACTACAGATGACAGCCGGAAGTTATTCAGTATTAGTGCGATTTGAAAGGGACGCGTACAATATTCACATCTCGGCAATCACTTATATATACAATACTACAGATGACAGCCGGAAGTTATTCAGTATTAGTGCGATTTGAAAGGGACGCGTACAATATTCACATCTCGGCAATCACTTATATATACAATACTACAGATGACAGCCGGAAGTTATTCAGTATTAGTGCGATTTGAAAGGGACGCATACAATATTGACAGCTCGGCAATCACTTATATATACAATACTACAGATGGCAGACGGGAATTTCGGAATTATTATTGCGATTTGAAAGGGACGCGTACAATATTGACAGCTCGGCAATCACTTATATATACAATACTACAGATGGCAGACGGGAAGTTCGGAATTATTATTGCGATTTTAAAGGGACGCGTACAATATTGACAGCTCGGCAATCACTTATATATATAATACTACAGATGACAGACGGGAAGTTCTGAATTATTATTGCGATTTTAAAGGGACGCATACAATATTGACAGCTCGGCAATCACTTATATATACAATCCTACAGATGGCAGATGTTCCTTTATCATTTACAAACAATATTGCAGCAACATTGATCGATCACATTCGATGCACATTATACACAACTATGCACTTTCATTCATGTTAGCCTGGACGTGTGCTTGTTACTATAAGATCGCGTTTAAGAAATATTGATTACGCATATGAACAAACATTACAAACATGCACTGTATGTGTGATATTTGACACTTTCACATTGAGAATCATTGTTTGAAACTAACATTTCAGCAAACAACAAATAAACGCCCACTGTGAAAGCATTCGCGCCGCTCACATACAAACAGGTGAATACAATCAGCAATCATTACAAACTCACTACCATTGGACTAATTGTACTATAAATCCCCCAAACAACATGGCCAATGCATCACTTGTGATCCACATCAGATCAAGTGCATACCTTGTTACGCTGTTTTGAAAGATGGATGACGATGACATGGTAGACGCTGCTGGTGGTGCTATTGGCGAACTAGCTGTTGGTCGAATCAGGCAGCCTCGGCGGCTCAGACCGAGACGAAGGGGTCGTCTGGTTCGAGGTCCTCGTGTCTACAGGGTGAGACCCACCTTGGAAAACATGAGTGACTTTGAGGTTTTTGATAAGTATCGGCTCGATCGCGAACAGCTCATTGGCCTTTACGATCTTCTTAAACCTCATTTGGAGCCACGTATACAAATAAGGACTGCTGTTCCCCCCATGAGTAAGATGCTAAGCTGTCTATACGTCCTGGCCTCCGGGAGTTTTCAATCCGGAGAACTGTACATGCATGGCCTGGCTCAAGGTACATTCTCTGGGGTGTTTGATAACTTTCTGAACGCCATGGTACGTATCAGTAAGCAATACATAGGATTCCCACAGAATGATGGTGATTGGAGGCGCCTGAAGCGGGAATTCTTTGATATTGCTCAATTGCCCAATGTCTTGGGAGCCATTGATTGTACCCACATTGCGCTGCGTGCTCCAATTGATGACTTGCCCTTCAGAAATCGCAAACATTTTCATAGCCTCAACGTGCAGTATGTTTGTGACGCACGGATGAGGATTATGCATGTGTATGCGAATTTTGGAGGTGCTTGTCATGATGCCCGCATCCTCTCTCTGTCGTCCCTGTGGAGACAGTTTGAGGAAAGACAAATGCCCCCTGGTTATCTCGTTGGTGAGTATTTGTGCACAACATGGTTAATTATTTTGACAATTGCCCCTGTATTTTTTAACTGTTAGCGTCATGTTCAGCTATAGGATTAAATTTAACCATTTGTTATTTACCGACGCTAATGTCTATTTTTATTGAAATGCAGATATGTAGCATGTCTTACCTTAAGTGTTCAGATAGAGAATGCAATGTAAACATGTAGTTAGCATTTTACACAAGGTTTGTTTTAGGAGAAATACGCATATGTAGCATGTCTTAGATGAAATGGCAAGATATTATCTCATGCAATTTAACCCTGTCATTGTCTTTTTCTGCTAATGTCTATTTTTATTGAAATGCAGATATGTAGCATGTCTTACCTTAAGTGTTCATATAGAGAATGCAATGTAAACATGTAGTTAGCATTTTACACAAGGTTTGGTTTAGGAGAAATACGCATATGTAGCATGTCTTAGATGAAATGGCAAGATATTATCTCATGCAATTTAACCCTGTCATTGTCTATTTCTGCTAATGTCTAGTTTTATTGAAATGCAGATATGTAGCATGTCTTACCTTAAGTGTTCAGATAGAGAATGCAATGTAAACATGTAGTTAGCATTTTACACAAGGTTTGGTTTAGGAGAAATACGCATATGTAGCATGTCTTCGATGAAATGGCTAGATACAGATTTATATATAATTTTTTTTATTTTTTTTATGTTTCTGACAACTTTTAATATGGATTATGGTTTTTAAAAAATATATTTATACAACAATATACTAGTTTAAGTATTCTGTTTGAATTATGTTCTGTTCTAAATTTATAGGTGATTCTGGGTACATGAGCCGGCCTTGGCTCATTACCCCCTTGCGTAGCCCAACTGATGTGTCTGAGGAGCGCTACAATAGGGCTCATAAGAGAACCAGGGCGGTGGTTGAAAGGATGTTCGGGCTCCTGAAGATGAGATTCAGGTGCCTGGACCGTTCTGGAGGAGCACTCCAGTACAACCCAAAGAAGGTGGCTAAGATCGTTGTAGCCTGTAGCGTCCTGCATAATATTGCACAGCGGGCTGGGATGCTGCAGGCCGTCCCGGTGGACAGAGACCTCCTCAGAGATGAGGAGGATGATCCTGTTCTAGAGGGGGAATTCCAGGACGAGGGACTTGATGTCAGAGCAGACGTCATCAACCGCCACTTTAGACGGTAAATAATAGAAGTTACACTGGAGTATTTTCAATAGATGTGAACTCTAGGGAAATGACAAGTAGAGAATTGTGCAAACATGTTAGTATTGATAAAATGTTATAATAATATTTATTTCTCATAATATAGGTGATGCTCTGGGCATTGGGTCCTATAGCGAGTCTTTGCCACCTGGTTTTTATAGAGGACATCAGATGGTAAGTAGAAATGTATGGACTGTTGCTGGCATGATTTGTACACAAATACATAATATGGCATACATTTTTAAAAATATAACTTTGTTTACACATTACTTATGTACATAATCAGAAAGGGATACTCTAGAATGACTATGGTTCAATGTCACACAGAGGTTTGTTCTGCTCAATATGACTCATCTTCACACTTGATAGAAAATAACACAGGTTCATACACAGGCTTAGTAAGCTAGTGATAGATATTTATTATGAAATGGGGGGTGGGAGAGGGGTACAGAACTGATTCACACACTTGTATGAAATCTTTATATATAATTTCTTACATTAGGGAGATGACTTAATATAAAGACTGAAAGGGAACAATTTGAAGCCTGACAGTGAAGATTTCCAAGACTGACAGTGGGGAAAAAGCCAAGATTGAAATTGAAGTATACCAATGGGATCATGTCTGGCATATTTAAATTCTGCTGACCTTGAAAACCATACAAAGACATGTTCACATGGTAAGTGCAAACTATTTGATAGAATAAGGCTGTGGAGACATCCTATTGGAGACACTTAGATGATTTTCTATTTTGTAGATGGTATTTCCCAGTCCTCTATTTAATGAACTGATGAATAAGACACCTATTGAAGATCAACTGTTTACCCCTGAATTGACATTCAAAGACCATGCATTGTCCAGGTTGGTGTACCAATGCATGCTAGTGAAGACTGTAGAATATTAGTAGCTTACATACATTAGTCATATTTAGTTCTTAATTAGATATTTAGGGATCACAATCAGACACTTAGATGATTTTACTTTTTTAGATGGTATTTCCCAGTCCTCTATTTAATGAACTGATGAATAAGACACCTATTGAAGATCAACTGTTTACCCCTGAATTGACTTTCAAAGACCATGCATTGTCCAGGTTGGTGTACCAATGCATGCTAGTGAAGACTGTAGAATATTAGTAGCTTACATACATTAGTCATATTTAGTTCTTAATTAGATATTTAGGGATCACAATCAGACACTTAGATGATTTTACTTTTTTAGATGGTATTTCCCAGTCCTCTATTTAATGAACTGATGAATAAGACACCTATTGAAGATCAACTGTTTACCCCTGAATTGACTTTCAAAGACCATGCATTGTCCAGGTTGGTGTACCAATGCATGCTAGTGAAGACTGTAGAATATTAGTAGCTTACATACATTAGTCATATTTAGTTCTTAATTAGATATTTAGGGATCACAATCAGACACTTAGATGATTTTACTTTTTTAGATGGTATTTCCCAGTCCTCTATTTAATGAACTGATGAATAAGACACCTATTGAAGATCAACTGTTTACCCCTGAATTGACATTCAAAGACCATGCATTGTCCAGGTTGGTGTACCAATGCATGCTAGTGAAGACTGTAGAATATTAGTAGCTTACATACATTAGTCATATTTAGTTCTTAATTAGATATTTAGGGATCACAATCAGAAAAAGGAATACATATTATAGTTGATATAGAGGTATTTGAATGGACATGAAATATTACATTTATGTTCAGCATACATATATTGTTTACATGTGATATACATTATTATGTATAAATTTAATTTTTGAAATTTAAATATTATTTTTAATCAACAATATAATGGTGTATGTATTTCATTAATTTAAAATGAATGTAATGATTATCTTTAAAAAATGTTGATCAAAGTTAGAGCATAGACACCATATGATTTTAAATGTATTTTATGAATATTTTACAACGTGTGTATTAACTTTGTTCCATTTTTATTATTTGTCATTTCAGATTGGCATCTGATGACTTCATGGAATATTTAATTATTTTCTATTAAATATATATTTTTTTTTAGCAGATTCTAATATATATCAATATAATCTGTAAATAAATAAAACTTGGACTCCCATGACTGGTAGTTGGCTATTTGACAAGCACATGCATAAGAGAAAATAATGCATTAATAGTAGAAAATAAAATTCTTCAGAGAATATTAAAAGATATATTTTAACATTAATTGGGGAGTCATATTCTTCAATGCTTTTAGATTGAAAAAGTATATATTAAAAATATTTAGGATATGTATTAATATTATGATTGTTTTAACATTTAATAAGGTGAAGTGGTTCAATTACATGAAAGTGACAGTGTTGTTGAATGTAAAAAGAATTGTATAAGATCATGTATCTTCCTTAGGTATCTCAAAACATTATTAGAAAATATTTTACAATTATTACATTTATAAATGGTAGGTCATTTAACTTTATAATTTTTAATAATTAGTTATTGGATGCCAGGTTAATCTATGTAATTTTCTAGTGGAGTCATTTAACTATACTTAGTAATATTATGTATTTATTACAATCTTACCTCTTGGGTTAGACATCAAATATCTATATAGAATGTAATTTCCCCTTTAGTTTATTTTGTCAATGTTAAATCAAAATACAATATGTTTGGGTCCTTAAAGGGGTCATTCAAAATGTATATTTTGTATACATTGTTACAAATATCATACAAGAATTTAAACATATTTAGAATGTACTATAGAATTACATTCAGTCTTTAAATATACTTGTTAAAATAAAAATAAATGCACATATCTTAGTCAATGATATAAGGCATCTATATGCAAACAACAATCAGCATCAAAATAGCCTATGTAGAGATGTATTTAATCCACGAATATATATAATTACAATATAATGATTGAATAACAAAACATATTAAGTTGGTCAAATATAAGATTATGATACAAAATGCATACATAACATATAGCTTAATGTCCCTCTACGCTGAAGGCTAAAAAAGACCTCATTTAATAAATATATTTCAGTCAGTGTGTAAAACAATCTAGAAGTTAATCTAAATTTGCTTTACTCATATGTTAGACTCATTTAGCAAAAGGAAGGTGCCTAGGTTTATGATATATTAAGCATTATTGTGAAATGTTTATTTAAAGGGACATGAACTCAAAATATACTTAAAGGTAGCCATTTAAAAAAACAATGATTTATACATTCTGAATGAGTATTCTATTTTAATCAACTTTAAAACTTGTCTCATATTATGAATGCTCATTGTGATGTTGCTATCATTACTTTAGAAATAAGGCAGTAAATAGCTAATTTATTTGCTTCAGTACTCTGGACAGAACTTGATTGTTTGGAATAATTGATGCAACAATCGTCAAGGACAACCCAGGTTTTTATTAAACAATTGTCCGTAATATAAAATATCATTATTGATTTTCAAAGAAACATAACAAGATAACTTAACATTTGATAATCGTATTAAATAATAAAGTTGATTAACATTTCATGCTCAATCACCAATGGTAAATTTGTTTGGACAGTGTCCCTTTAAGAGCTTGAAATAGTGTATTTACTTCTCTTCCTATCTTGACATACTTTGCTTGAAAAGCATATCGAGATAGGCTCAGTAGATGAAGATTGGTGGATGCACAGAGATGCCTTATGTGATTGGCTCAACCATGTGCATTTAAATTTCTTATGTTGAGGATATATAAATACTAAGAGAAAATGATTTACATTTTAAAGTCTAAACAATCTTCTATCTCTACAGATCATTTGATACAATTGTTTGTAATGTCTCTTTAAAACTAAAGACGCCATTGCACAATAACATATATGAGCACTTCAGAGAAATACAAGCTCGAGGTTTATTTGCGAATAACAAAGCTGTAGTTTAACATTTATAAACAGATTATCAAAGTTACTGACATTCTTCCCGGAATTTTAACATTAATAAATATTGCGTGGGAAACGCATCTTCAAACACCAGATTAGCATATTTAAACATTAGTGTAATGTCACGCAATAGCACACAATCAATGTGCATTATAAATACATTTAATAGAGCAATGTCAATACTTCACAATCAATTTATTTAAAGAACAATAAAGACATACAATATTAAATGTGTATTTGTATTAAAGAAACAGACCGTTATTAAACCGAGAAATGTCTACAACATTAATAATGTGACAGGATTAGATTTTAAAGAGTATTTAATCATTAATATTTCACGGATCACGGATATTAAATCTGCGTCACACATATCCGCATGACAGGCCCATGAGTTACAAATAAGTCTACATGAAAAATGAAGTTACAGCACCACCAAGCGGTATGTGTAAGGAAGTTACTAAGATATGAAACATTAAGGAACGGCCAATCAGAGTTCATCACACAAACACAACTTGAGTCAGGATGGTCTCACAGACATTATAACAATATTTCAAACTTTTATCCAATCAGATGTACAGATAAATTGTCCCATGGTGCATCTCATGTTTACTTCACCATATAAAAGTCCATTACACGTTGCCATCTTTGTCAGTTCTCTAATGCCTGCAGGCGTACTAGATATATTTTTATATATATATATATATTTGAGAAGACAACCCAGCAGGCATGTCAGTTCCCAGGTTCACCAAGGAGGAGAGCGCTGCACTGGTCCACGCCGTCAAGGACTTTTATCCCCAGCTGTTTGGGAACAAGAGGAGCTCGACAGATGCGCCTGTTAAGAAGGCCCTCTGGGAGTCTATCACCAATGCGGTTAGATTGGTGTGTGACGTCCAGAGGACCCAGGATCAGATCATGAGGAGATTCGGAGATATGAGGTTGCGTTTATCGAAAAAAGTCAACCTCATAAGGGACTGGGTACAAGCCCGTAAAAGAGGGGGCCAAAGAAAGGCCCCGCGGAAACTGTACCTACTCCCTTATGAGGTGACTTTATGCGAGCTCCTCAATCTCCGGGTCCCCAAAAGATTTAGATCCTCGCCATCCTCGGCCTCCTCTTCTTCCCTCCCAGCTGCGGGATCTGAAAGTCCTGACGCGGGGGACAGGGCAGATGCTTCTCCGTCCGGTGGCCTGGGAGGACCCGATAGAGAATCTGAACCAGGTAATTATCCAACTTCATATAATATTTATAATGTTAAAAATCCAAAATGTGTATTTAGTCAGATACTAAACCTATACAGATCTCACAACATACACTACATATGATGTTTAGATATCTGATTTTACATTAGTGATACATGAAATTGGAATGATGTTTCTTGCGCTCTACAGAATATGCGTCACAGAGCGGAAATGTAATTTCGCATCCACGTTAACATGGGTTTGCGGAAAGTGGCATTGCTTTATACATGTTGGTCAAATGACGGATGCGTAATTCCGCTTGGAATCATTGCGCAATGATCGCGAAAATGGCATTTCTCATCCACGTTAACATGGGTTTGCGGAAAGTGGCATTGCTTTATACATGTTGTTAAAAATTAAATGGAAAATCTTAGATTAGTGAAGAATACAGTATTCTTATTTTAAATATTATATCTAATAAAAAACGAATAATACTAATAAATTATAACATATGGCCATCAATTGATGATTATGTAATAACAAGCATATATTCTTAAAGATACAGTAAACAACACAACTGATTGAAAATAAGAGTCCAGGATATATTTATCATTCATTTAATTGCGGAAACTATTAACTCATGGGACTACCAAAGGATTAATATTTTTCTATTGATTTGTTATTAATGTAAATATTTTAAACATGGCATGATTAGTATTAATGATATGCAATCCTCATTTAATATATTACAGATATGGATGTGGCTGCTGGATCCTCAAGCCAGGGCTTGTCACAGTATGGTATGTCTCATTTTAATTGACATTTGTCTTAGAAACATGGAATGAACATTACATACTAAATACACATTGTTCTATATTTATATGTAATGTCTATTTAATAGATGAAAATTATATAATTATTCGGATATACTTAAATAACATATTTGATTTTAATTGCATGCTCAATACCATTCATTACATCAACATATGGAGTAGATAATTCATTAACAAACAACAACATTGTGGAATCTATTTAATTTTAGATTAAAGGGATACTGAACTACAATTATTAATATTGTCTTTCACATACAGTATGCAATATTAATAAACATAAAATATAATACTATCATCATATGTGACATATTCTATTGCTAAATGTATTTTAAAATAAAGAAAGTACGTTTATGTGCATCTAAATATTTGTTGACCAACCTGGGTTTATATTGATGATTGGTGGATACCTTCAACAAACAATATTTATTGAATCCAATATTCCTTATCTGCCTTTAAGATTAATATCGAACAACATTCGAATTATAATAGGAGTCAATGTTAAATCATTTTTTACAGTTTGAACATAGAAATCAATTATTTAAATTAATCATGTCAGTGTCCCTTTAAGACAAAATAGATTCATTCATCATTACATTATTTTTATTAAAAACTATTGATATATAAATCTAATTATCTGTTGGAGTTACTTTATATATATCTGCATACTCTAACAGCACCATGATTACATATTTGTAATAATAAAGTTTGTTATGTATTGTGATAAATATGTGTTGTGTCCTAAACAAGATTACTGTACATTGAAAAAATGGCTCGATGTGACACATGTTTGTTTAGATTTGTCAACAGATGCTCCTCAATATGTGGTTTGTGTGTATTCTTGTAACTTCTTAAGGACATATGACGGAATTATTCCGTCATAAAACAATTGAGCTAAGTGAAAGCTGTGTCCTTAAAGGGTTAAGAACATTGATCATTGGGTATATTTAGATATGCAATAGCAGCATCTGAGATGAATTTGATGTCTAATGTAGTCTGACATTAAACATATGTTGAATACAGATATGTTTACAGAATCCCCTTGATTCAATCAAGCATTTTCTGGTGTAATGACTGCTCTATTCTTCACATTTTAAAGTTGATTAATGTTAAAATTCTAGACAGATGTGATTTAGTGATATCCAAAATGTGTTTAATAATATATATCTATATCATTCATAGAGAGAGTTGGTGTGGGGAGCCCACAGGAATCCAGCAGTGACATAGAGCCGCCTTTGCGGTCTCCTGGTAAGTCCATTGACTCATTTATATGTAATTGAAGGTGTATTGCTAATCAATATTATGATCATGATTCCGATGAAGCATAACATTATAAAAAATCATAGAATTTATCTTCTGATTATATATTTATTTTTTATATTGAGCGATTAATAATTTCTACTTTATTATTCTACACATTTGTTATTCATAAGATGTCTAACATATGTTTTTTTAAATTTTTTTTTTTTTAACAACAGTCATCAAGTGATACACACATGAGAAATCTTAAATGTTCTATGTACTATGCTTTTATGAATTTAACATTAAGACAAACAATACATTAATATTCTGATTTATTGACAATAACAAATCTATTGTCATTTGTATGCTCCATCAAAATGATGTAAATCATAACTTTGTGTGTGTATATCTTTAATGCAACATTGATGTGCGTATTTGAGCAACAGTAACATATGTTATAATATCTGATCTTAAGGTGTACACAACATGTTATGTTTTACAGAGATTGATGTCACATGTGGGATGGAGGAGGAAGAGGCTGCCTTGGAGTCTGATGGTATGTGAAATATATCTATCATGTTTCCAACATGTTTCTTTTTTTGAAATCATTTTATTGAAGACATTCAAAGTCTACAGCTTTTTCCCTTTAAAAAGGAATATTATTTGTCTGTTCAAATACACTACTGCCCCCTTTCTATATCAGGCAGCATGAAAATCTGCTTGTATATATTTTTTTAAGAATATATAATTCATGCCATCATTATGTCACATGCATATTCCATGCCAAAACACAATAATAAGTTTCACATTGTACAGACAGTCATTGAGATTCATCTGAGTGCCTATATAGATACCATATCCTCATTTCAGAATAGTTTACAGATTCAAACACACTTCGAGGTATATTGAAAACATAATCAATTTGAAATGCGTTGATTTGATGTCAGGATGTATGAGATGTTAATATATTTCTTTTACATTTTCAGATGGATCCACCACTTCTGGTCATCTGGATTCCGCCCCTGCCCAGTCACAGACCCCTCCCCGTGCACACACCCCTGACCATGGCCACACCTCTGCACACACCCAGAGCCCTTCCCATCACCAAACCCATGACCATGCCCCGACCACTGCCAGCCCTTCCCATATTTCATATCCTGTCCCTCCCAAAAAACGCCCATACACCCCCCTTCGCCGCTCTCCCCGTATTCTGGCCCGTACAGCTGCCCAGACCCAAACTCCCCACTCCCCAGCTGTACGGCCTACCCTGGAGCAGCAGCTCACCACTCCCCAAGCCATTCCCATCCCTCCCCGAGCCAATCCCATCCCTCCCCCCTGTTTAAACCTTCATTGTCCTGGGTGTCAGATTGTCCTTCCCAGGCACAGCTGTAAGTATCATTCTAAATACACTTTATAAGATACTTAAAGGTACAGTGAAGTTAAATTGGTTAAATTGTGATTCAAATCCAGCATGCAATGTTAAGCCAATGTATAATAGAATACTCTTATGAATTATTCGTCATTCTCTTGATATATTTATTGAAAACAACTTATTCCTATAATTAGTTTAAACAATAAAATAAATGTGGCCATCATTTCTTTATTGTTGGATGAATGTATCCATCAACCAGCATGCACAAACAAGGTTCATCAACAAATATTGGCTTCCATAAAAACCAACATTCTTGCATTCAAAATATAGCTTGACAATTAAAACATATAATGAATATGTGTAATTTCTAAAGATTTGTCATGTCATGCTCTATCTGAATCAGTCCATTAAATATTTAGGTTCAGTGTCCCTTTAATTGGATATCACTACATATACCAAACACCACTACTTGGATCCAAAATTTTATGTCCAAATGTGGATACATTATCTCTTGTCTAACCCAGTGGGAATGTAATTTCTTCTGGTTGCTATGTTTACACAGCTTGTCCTCAATGCCAAAATGTTTAAGGATAGGTGTGCCTACCACAGTCTAAATTGAATTTTTAAATTGCTGATGTAAGTACAATGTAAATCCTTTAACAAGATTTGATACACTCAAGCTGTATAAGTGGATCATCTAAAACCAATTAAAGGGTTCAACATGTTTGAGTAACATGAGCCTTTAATGATTTCTGTCTGTCTGAATAACCTAATTCATGTGTAAAGAATATATGAAAAATAATTGATGTAAATAATTATTTGTCTTTATGATGACAATGTATGTATTAAAATCTTTTATTCTGTTGTGTAATTATCCTTAATATTAATTTTTATTTTATTTTAGGCTGTGACTCAGCATGGCTCATGCTAGAAGGGATAGCAAGAGTAGAGCAGGCCGTGTTGAGGAACGCAGCTGTCCTGAGAGGGATGAACGACACCATGCAGGCCCAGCTCCGGGTTCAGGACTTGACTCTGCGTGAAATTATGCAATTACGTTCAAGGCCTGAATCTGGAGCTGGACATGCACAGGACAATGAAGAGGATGACCAGTAAGTGGAGGATCTGGATATGCTCCATGGTGGCAGATAATAATCCTCCGTCCACATGTTGAATTTGTATTTATATTGTTGCCATTTGGCCTTTTTATCAGTTTTTTGTTGTGCCTGTTGCACTCTTTTACCTTGTCATGTGTCTCCAATGAGGCTATGCTGGCCCTTGGCAACTCTCTTCATGGACTGTGATGCACTGTGTTACCTTGTCATGTGTCTCCAATGGGGCTATGCTGGCCCTTGGCAACTCTCTTCATGGACTGTGATGCACTGTGTTACCTTGTCATGTGTCTCCAATGGGGCTATGCTGGCCCTTGGCAACTCTCTTCATGGACTGTGATGCACTGTGTTACCTTGCCATGTGTCTCCAATGGGGCTATGCTGGCCCTTGGCAACTCTCTTCATGGACTGTGATGCACTGTGTTACCTTGTCATGTGTCTCCAATGAGGCTATGCTGGCCCTTGGCAACTCTCTTCATGGACTGTGATGCACTGTGTTACCTTGCCATGTGTCTCCAATGGGGCTATGCTGGCCCTTGGCAACTCTCTTCATGGACTGTGATGCACTGTGTTACCTTGTCATGTGTCTCCAATGAGGCTATGCTGGCCCTTGGCAACTCTCTTCATGGACTGTGATGCACTGTGTTACCTTGCCATGTGTCTCCAATGGGGCTATGCTGGCCCTTGGCAACTCTCTTCATGGACTGTGATGCACTGTGTTACCTTGTCATGTGTCTCCAATGAGGCTATGCTGGCCCTTGGCAACTCTCTTCATGGACTGTGATGCACTGTGTTACCTTGCCATGTGTCTCCAATGGGGCTATGCTGGCCCTTGGCAACTCTCTTCATGGACTGTGATGCACTGTGTTACCTTGTCATGTGTCTCCAATGAGGCTATGCTGGCCCTTGGCAACTCTCTTCATGGACTGTGATGCACTGTGTTACCTTGCCATGTGTCTCCAATGGGGCTATGCTGGCCCTTGGCAACTCTCTTCATGGACTGTGATGCACTGTGTTACCTTGTCATGTGTCTCCAATGGGGCTATGCTGGCCCTTGGCAACTCTCTTCATGGACTGTGATGCACTGTGTTACCTTGTCATGTGTCTCCAATGGGGCTATGCTGGCCCTTGGCAACTCTCTTCATGGACTGTGATGCACTGTGTTACCTTGTCATGTGTCTCCAATGAGGCTATGCTGGCCCTTGGCAACTCTCTTCATGGACTGTGATGCACTGTGTTACCTTGTCATATGGCTCATATATTCCTTATTTTTACAAGATTATTTATAAACGTTGTGTATGTTTTCTTACATACTAATAAAATAAATTTTATTTCACAAATCTTTGTCCTCATTCTTCCTGTTATTTTTTGCAAGCTCTAGTTTATGTTGTTTATCCTTAAAGGGACCTAACAAATCTATTTGTTATAATGAAATCATATATGTAAGACAATAGTAAATGACTTTAAGATTAACATCTCCAATGTAATCTTATTATTTGTGTTTATATTATTTTCTCTTAGCTCTATCATTGCCTGATTATGATTAGCAGAGTAATTTCTTTATATATGTATATATATTTTTGTATTTGTGTATATATGTATATTTAAATGTTCATATCCATGTGTGTATTTATAAACTCTGCATGAATTGATGCACCTTTACCAAATGATCTGAGTATTGATACAATGATATAATCCCTGTAAAGTGTTCATTTTATTTAAATAGTATTGACTATGTGTATGCTCTTTTTAAAAACAAAATAATGTCCCTTTAAGTGATGTTGATCACTATTGTAAATGAATGTATTTCCATTTGTAAAGCGTTTTTGTCCTTTTTACAAGAACAAGGACATATAGTTTTATTAATAAACAATCTTATTGTAATGTTGACAGCACCTGTATTTCATTTTCAAATCTATATTATTGTCAAAGTGTAACCAAATCAATCTCTGTGTGTAATACAAATAATGTAGATGATGAATATTAGTTAACTAATATGTTAACAAAATACATCTCCTCCCATATATGGCTATAGGTAGGCTGACCATAATTAAACTTGAATAAATGACACGTTTAATCAATACATGTATAACTATTGTTATTCAACAACAATCCAAACATATCTTAAAACATCAATGGCATATGTATTTCTCATGTGTATCTTTTAAATGTTAAAGATATACACCATAGCTATAGTTCAAGGGACAGTCAAGTCCGAAAAGATGATTCATAATTTGGTGACATTCCTAGATAGCAATCTACACACATACTAGTTCCTAAAATATAAATACGTTTCTTAATGATATGCCAAGATGTCACTGAGTCCTTGTATTGTCTGCGGTTTTTCAGCGATCTCGGATGCGCCATGTTGCTTAAGACGTCACCTGCCAGGCTGTCCAATGATTCCTTGTATTGACTGACGTTCTTACGTGATCAGGAATATGCCTTTTATTGGATTGCGTTTTGACGCGATCAAGGATGCGCCTTTTTTTTTTGGGCGTTCTTACGTGATCAATAATGTGCCTTTCATTGGATGGCGTTCTTACGTGATCAAGGAAGCGCCATGTTAAGACGGCACATGTAAAGTTAAAAAAACGTGTGATTGGATTGCGTAGTCCCGCAATATTTGTGCACGTTAAAAACGTTTGTGACTGCATGCAATTTTAAAAAGCTTGCGAATATGTATTATTTGCATCATGTTACATTGTTGACCCGTAGCTGATAAAGACCAACACATTCTCTTTTGCTGGATGTCTGGTTGAATCAACGAACGAAAGCAAAATGTTTTCATGCATAGGATATTTCTAGGCAAGTGCAAATCTCTACAGTCCATGTTTAATATGTTTGTCAACAATGTTCCTTTTTCTTAAAAATTAATGTTGTGTTTAATGTTGAACATATCTAATTAATAAATATGCGCTATTGTGTTTGAATAAAGTAATCAATATGCATTTATCATATGCTAAATATATGATGCCGACTTCTTCTAAATGTAATTTCGTTGTATATTTTATGAAAGGTTCATTAGACACTCACATTGTAAATAAAAATATTTGATTTTGTCTCTAGTTAGATAGTCCATTGTTTAACCAATAGGTTTATTTTGTCTTGTGTTGTAAGAAAATGTAAGTAATTTTCTTACTCCTCGCAAAGCCAATGAGTTTCATGTGAGTACCATCTCCAGCTTTGTCCAGTTTGTGTAAAGGTTCTTTTCATATGTTAATGATGGGGTATTGTGTTTTACGGTTGTAATGGTGGTTCATCTATATTTAAAATATAGCTAACCCTATTTTATTTGCAAGTGTTTGAAGCTTTTTAATATTGCTATCAGTATATGTTAATCTTGTTGTTTGTAGTAGTGTCTATTACATACAGTTATGTAAAAAATATAGGATACTGTCCCTTGAATGCAAATGTTGTTTTTTTGTATCATGTATGAGATCCACATAGTTTAATCTTCAAATATATTTTTGTTAGCATATTTCACCCCCCCACTCCTAAAAGGACTTTAAACCATATTCATTGTTAAAATAAAAATAGTTACAATAAAATATTAACACAATAATGTCTCTTAAAGAAAATAGACTTTATTTAACACGTCAATATAAATGTGATTTTCAAATATTTTTTTTGACAAAGTACATGTAGATATAGCAACAAGCTTAAAATGTGTTAGCATATGTAATGTTGTTAAAGGGACAGTTTCGAAAAAATTTTTTTTTACATTATTCGAAAAGTCAATTCTGTAATAACAAGGATATCAAATGTTTCTCAACAATTGAACATTTGCTATCTAAATTTGCTATCTAAACCTATGAGGTTGGTGTGCTCATTTCTTAAATCTTGAAGAGTGCTTGTAATCATTATACAATTTGAGCACTAGAGGGCATTTGGATAGCATTTGTATATGTAAAATCTTGTGCTCATACAGCATATTATTGACCATGTATTGATCATTGATATCTAAAATGTTGTTATGTCAGAACAACAAATAAGTGGTCATTTTTCATAGTCATAGATACAAGGGTAAGCACATAAGTCACACATGTATTTCTCCATGTTTTGTTGTTTCAAACTTTATAATGCGTAATACAGTGTTTTCTTTGTAATCAATAATTTTCTGACTGTCCCTTTAAGCTGTGTTATTGGCATTCAAACAGTAATATGCCATCATGGATAATTGTTATGGTAATTTAGTTAGCGATTCGGGAAACAGTTTGGACATCACATCACATCACAGAAACCAATCAATATCATGAACAAGGATAGGTATGTGATGATGTGGTTTTCACACACTTATAACCCACACTCTGCAAAGAATCTTCCTCCATGGACCCGGTCCCATAGAAGTCGATTATATACAGAGTGTGGTCCACAAGTGTATGAAAACCACATCATCACATACCTATCCATTACCCAAAAAAAAAAATTTAAGATGGAAAAAAATACTTACTTCCTCTTCCTTCCCCTCTTCCCACGGGGCTGAGGCTCTGGGAGAGGCAACTGCCGACTCCGAAGAGTCCTCCTTGGAGCTGTTGTGGGAGGAGTGGAAGGAAGAGTACTGGGACGACCAAGGTGAGGAGTAGATGGCTGAGGAGGAGGAGGAGAAGATGGCTGAGGAGGAGGAGGAGAAGATGGCTGAGGAGGAGGAGGAGTAGATGGCTGAGGAGGAGGATGAGATGGGCCGGCAGGAGGAGATGGCCCAGCAGCAAGAGGCCCAGCAACAAGAGGCCCAGCAACAGGAGGTAGACCAGCATGCGCCTCCCGGAAAAATGTGAACATTTCCTGATGAAGATTGAACATTCTTGTTTGTCCTTCTTGTATTGTATTCAGTATACTGATTATTTCGTTTTGGCCTTGAATTATTTGATTCTGCCCATCAAGTATTCTGCGTCGTCCTTCTATGTTTTCTATCCGGGAGGTACGCATCTGGTCTATGTACTCCAGTAGAACCCGCACCTCCGCTATTTCTTCTTGTTGTGCCTGTTGAACCCGTGCACGGCGGGGTGCCCGTGCACGGCGGAGTGCGGGTCTTTGAGGGACCTCGGGTTCCGCGGGTTCAGCGGGATCCTCCTGTGCTTCCGGGGCCTCTTGATCATCTCCCGTGCGCTGTTCGTCACGGGGGGCCTCTTCCCTCCGAAGTGGGAATTCCTCACCACCACTCTCATCCCGGGGAGATGCAGGAGGCTGTGCTGCCTCGTCCCCAGACTCTGTATATTAAAAAAAAAAGAAAAAAAGAAATGTATATATTAGCATATTTGCAAATAAAGGTTTAAATGACTTAGCTTACGATACAATTACAAATGCAGAATCATTAATCCACTTTGAAATCTAACAAACAATCAATTCTATTTCCGCTTTTTCTAAACAGTGTTTGTGATATCTGGTCAATGTGAATGTTTTTGCGTTTGTTTTCAGTCTGTTTAAATGCACACCTAACCTATAGCCTAGATACTGATGTAACCGCTAAGTAATAGAATGCGTGTAAACAGCGTAATAGCATTAATCGGATCCTTAACACATGAAACCCAATGTTTTATCTTTCATGATTTATAAGCATACATTTAGTATCAACTTTCGAATGTACTTTTGTTATCTAATTAGCTTCATTCTCTGGATATTCTTTGCTGAAAAGCATATCTAAATATGTTTATAAGATTCTGATTGTTAGCTGAATATAGCTGCCTCCTGTGATTGTTTCACCGTGTGCATGGCTATTTCTTCATTAAAATATATCTCAAGAATGAATCAAATTATGTAATATAAGTACATTTGAATGTTTTGTCAAATTGTATTCGCTACCTCAATCATGAAAGTAAATGTTTGCGTATAGTGTCCATTGAAATACATTCGTATGTGAAATTATTGTTCAATGAGCTTACCGTCAGATGAGAGTGGCAGGTTCCCGGTATCGATTCCTCCGATACCGACTACTTCCACCTCGGAGATGCTGGGCCGCAACATTTCCTCCCATCTGCAGTACTCCATTTCAAGGGCAGGGCCGCCACCGGTCCCTGCGGCATGTCGGGCCTCCAGGCTTAACTTTTTTTTAAGTTCAAGTTTACAGTCCCGGTACCGATGTTTGATGGAATCCATATCCCGGTTCCGGCCACCCACTGCATTGACTGCATTCCGAATCTCGTTCCAGAGCCTCCTCCTGTCAGTCGGGGTAGTCTTCTGGTGCTGCAGCATCCTATACCTGGCCATATAGGCCTCTACGAGGGCCTCCTTCTCCTCCATCGTAAACCTCGCCTCCCTAGTCGCCTTGGCCTTCCCCTGTGACGATGCCCTCTGTTTCCCGGACTGTGAAGCCCTACTCTGACCGCCACTGGGCCCAGCCACTTGGTCATCTTGAACCAAGTGGCTGGGTCCACCCACCGCTTCCACCCCCGCTTCCTGCCCCCCTTCCTGCCCCCCTTCCTGCCCTGTTCCTCTCCCCCTCCCTCTACTCCCCCCTCTACCTGTCCCCTGCCTGGCCTCCATCTCCTCCCTAAACTAAACCCCAAATAATCAAAAAAAAGTGAGTGTGATGAAATGAAAGGGGGTCAAAATAAAGAACTAAAAAGACAAAAAAGGTGCTTAAAGTGTGAGGGATGTAAAAAAAAAAAAGAGGGTAAGGAGTATTTAAATAAACGAAAAGAATAAGACTAAAAGGAGGATATGTAAACTAAATGTAACTAGGGGATGGGTATGGGATGGGTATGGGGTATGGGATAAGAGTAAATGGGATGAAAGGGAATGGGACTACAAGGAATGGGGTATGGAGTGTAGTATGAGGGGGTAGGGGGTATGGAGTGTATGTAGTGTTATTGATAAGTGTATGTATGTATTGAATGTGTTTGCGTGTAAATGTGTTAAGTGTACAGATAAATCACTCGCTCGCTAACTAACACTACTTCTAATTCTCAATAACAAACACTCCCACTAACGCTCACTAACTACCACTAACTGACGCTCACACTAACAACTATCACTAATAACTCCCACTAACTCACTCACGCTCCCACTAACAGACTCTCTCCCACTCCCGCTAACTCCCACTAACTCACTCACTCTCTCACGCTAACACTACCAACTGACTATCTCACGCTAACACTACCAACTGACTATCTCACGCTAACACTACCAACTGACTCTCTCACGCTAACACTACCAACTGACTCTCTCACACTAACACTAACTCACTCTCAAAAATTCGCAAAATCTCTATTCTTAAATCTCCAAAGACCCACCAGCAACACAGTCAAAGAAGCCCTGCTTGTGTGGTGCTTATATACCCTGTGTAAATGTTTAATGATGTCCCAATTTCCATTGTAATTAGTGTTCAGGTGTGCTTTATTAGCAATTAATATTATTGCAATGTGTATTAGGTGTGTTAATTTGCGCATGCTCATTTTGAGTTGGTATTTGTGGAATGTGTAGAATGCGATGATGTCATAGTGGTCGTTTTCTCTAACATTGTCCAATAGTATTCTTTTTAAATGTGAATTTGCGATGGTGTGTTCTTCGTGAAGTGTTGTATATGTATGTTTTTCATAATATATAATGATATTGAATGCGATTTTTTTTTTAGTGTATGTATATATTTTTTAATCCTTGTTGTTATTGTGCGATTTTCCGCATCTTAAAGTATATGCGTATTCCCCGTATAAATAGTATTAAAACTTCCCCCGCTTGTGAATGTGTAATGCTTGTGTGCTTTGTTGATTGATTGATGTTGTGACATTTGCGGCGTGTTATTGTTGTGCATGATGTGGTATGCGTCATATGACCGAGCTGTGCGTATTCTCGCGAGATCGAGTGTTAGGTAAAAAAAGCTATTTTTTGCCTTTCCCATTGATCTCTATGGGAGACTGTCTAACGCGGGCAGGATTACGCGTGTGACATACACGCGTTAGGAGCATCGTTAGATGGTCTTATATTAACTCTAAATACCGGAGTCAAACAATGACGTGCGTTAGACATAAAACACGCGTGGCGTTAACAGCCCATCTACCGCCGAACTCTAAATCTAGCCGTTAGTGTTTAATTTTATATTTGAGGTTCCATATATTTAGGATTGGTTCGTGACACACTTTTGAACTACCTAGCACTAACAATATAAGTGTGGCTAAGGTAAAAGAAATAGAACAAAACATATATAAATTTTATAGCCTTCGTGGCTGTACTTATAAATGACTTTCACAAAAAGTGATGGATTTCAAAATCTTTATTAAGACAATTGGGTATGAAGCTATCCATAATATGGATCCACTTCATTTCCAATTGTCCCAATCTATTTTGTGTGTCTCCTCCCTTCCAATTCTGTTCTAATTTCCTAATGCCCAGAAATTCCAAATCCTTTACACCCCTATTGTGCTTTTTATCAAAGTGAGATGATACTGTATGATTAGCATAGCCCTTTTCTATATTATAAATGTGCTCATTCATCCTAATTTTTAAAAGTCTAGAGGTGCGCCCTATATAAATTAAATTGCATGAGCATCGTAACATGTAAATTACGTTTTTGCTATTACAAGTAATGAATTGATCTATACTGTACTCCCTTTTATTGTCTCCAGAATATAATTTTTTACAGAATTTCAGAGTTTTTTTTCATAAATTTACAAGCATTGCAGAATTGACACTTTCTAAAGCCCATTTCAGATGGTAACAACCAATTTTTTACTTTGCTGTTATCTATTTCTTTAATACATTGGGATAGTTGAAACTTAAGATTGGGAACCTTTCTAAAAATTATGTTGGGTCCATCGCCTAAAAATTCATTTAATGCTGAATCTCTTGTGAGAATTCCCCAATGCTTTTGTATGATGTTCCTAAGTTCTCCACTCTGAATGCTATGTTGAAAGATAAGTCTGTTCGCTAGCTTATCATCAGTGGATTTCTTATTTTTTATTTTATATTTTAATAAATCTAACCTATCCATATTAGTTACTTCCTCTATTTTTTTCATCTAGAAAGTCAGCTGGATAATTTTTATTTTATAATTATCCAGCTGACTTTCTAGATGAAAAAATAGAGGAAGTAACTAATATGGATAGGTTAGATTTATTAAAATATAAAATAAGAAATCCACTGATGATAAGCGAGCGAACAGACTTATCTTTCAACATAGCACTCAGAGTGGAGAACTTAGGAACATCATACAAAAGCATTGGGGAATTCTCACAAGAGATTCAGCATTAAATGAATTTTTAGGCGATCTACCCAACATAATTTTTAGAAAGGTTCCCAATCTTAAGGTTCAACTATCCCAATGTATTAAAGAAATAGATAACAACAAAGTAAAAAATTGGTTGTTACCATCTGAAATGGGCTTTAGAAAGTGTCAATTCTGCAATGCTTGTAAATTTATGAAAAAAACTCAGAAATTCTGTAAAAAATTATATTCTGGAGACAATAAAAGGGAGTACAGTATAGATCAATTCATTACTTGTAATAGCAAAAACGTAATTTACATGTTACGATGCTCATGCAATTTAATTTATATAGGGCGCACCTCTAGACTTTTAAAAATTAGGATGAATGAGCACATTTATAATATAGAAAAGGGCTATGCTAATCATACAGTATCATCTCACTTTGATAAAAAGCACAATAGGGGTGTAAAGGATTTGGAATTTCTGGGCATTAGGAAATTAGAACAGAATTGGAAGGGAGGAGACACACAAAATAGATTGGGACAATTGGAAATTAAGTGGGGTCCATATTATGGATAGCTTCATACCCAGTTGTCTTAATAAAGATTTTGAAATCCATCACTTTTTGTGAAAGTCATTTATAAGTACAGCCACGAAGGCTATGAAATTTATATATGTTTTGTTCTATTTCTTTTACCTTAGCCACACTTATATTGTTAGTGCTAGGTAGTTCAAAAGTGTGTCACGAACCAATCCTAAATATATGGAACCCCAAATAAAAAATTAAACACATAGATAGAAATAGTCATTCTAACATCCAATTATATTTTTCTTAGCGTAAACTCATACAAGTATAGTATATGTATTTACACATTCAACATGTTAACAGATAAAATTCATTTTTTGAAAATATTGCGATATAACTATCTTTATGATAAGGTTAGTAGCTAAATTAATGTCTATAGAAATTATAGTCAGTATCACCATCGGAACTGAAAAAGATATCTAAATAATAATAACTAATACCTTCACAGTAAGGGGTTAAAGATCAATGCCTGTATATATCACTAGTATCAATATTAATTGTAGCTACAATATTATCATGTTATCCATTTTTTATAGCTTGACATATATTTGTAATGTTGTAACATTATAATGCACTATTTTTCAATTCTGGTTATTCAACTTAACTTAAATGCATATATCATTAAAATGCATAAGATAGAAAGAAGTTGAAAAACATATTAGCTTTTTTAAATGATAAATTACCTAAATGCCAATTTCCAAAATGGAGGACGTAACTACAAACCTGGCAGAAACTCATCAATGAACTGTTTAAAAGGATTCTTGGACATGCGCACTAACATTCCTTGACAAAGCATACCAGCAAAACGTACGTCGGAACTGAACTGTTCTTTTGGACTTTTATTGCATCTCTACACTAGCCAGGACACCTGGGGAAATAGCGCTATTGCTTTGCAACCTAGAGGTATTGGTTTCGGCGGTCACACTTCTGCTGATCCATTTACCTCTCTGCAAGTTTGGCTATTTGAAGCATTTGTCATACTAATTCTGCTTTTGTACCCTTACACTGTGGTGTTATTAAGGCTTTTGTGACGCTTTTATATATTTTAAAATAAATTTTTATCCAAGTTTTGCCTAGTCTACTGTTTTCCCATCAGTATAAAGTGGGAGTGCGCATATCCTTGAGCTTAGTCGAAAGCTCCAACAAATGTGAGTAGTCATTTGTTACAAAACAACTACTTCCTCAAAGTGCCGTTACAGATTCACACTATGTTGCAATTTTCTGTTTCTTTTTGCATGGGATCCCACTGACGAATGCTAACAAGCTGAATAATTCATCCAGAGGACCCAGGCATATCCTTAATTCAGAACTTCATTTGGTTTTCTTTCTTTTTATGATTTTTGTTATCACATTTATTTCACAGGATAAATATTTATTTCCATAAGAAGGGGCCCTGAAACTAAAATCAAGGATAGCTGATCAGACTAACAAATTTAAAAGAGCAATGACTAGGAAAGGGTAAGAGGAAAAGAAGGGGATATCTCTAAGGACCCAGGCATATCCTTAATTCAGAACTTCATTTGGTTTTCTTTCTTTTTATGATTTTTGTTATCACATTTATTTCACAGGATAAATATTTATTTCCATAAGAAGGGGCCCTGAAACTAAAGTCAAGGATAGCTGATCAGACTAACAAATTTAAAAGAGCAATGACTAGGAAAGGGTAAGAGGAAAAGAAGGGGATATCTCTAATAATTGGTATAAATTTGTGATACTAAGGATTTCAACATATACTCTCTTATTTTGTATAACAGGACAGAATAACTTAAAACTAAGTATTGACTGGCGACATATCACTTCTACACTAATCACTAATAACACTTTTGACACAAAAAAAAGGTTTCTTTTTTGTGACGTGTTTTTCTAATTGTCACATATCACTATGTAAGTTTTTAAGTACTCTATACCTTAGGAATACACACAAATACCCACAGTTCACTTACACAAATCTGATAAACACATTTTTTTTCCGTGTTTGGCTCTTCTTTCCCTTCAATGCAAAGATTTGTCACGCACAATAAAACTAAATCGCCAGCCATGCCTCCTAAACAGCGTGAAAAAAAATCTAAAAGTCCTGAGCTAAAACAGAGTATGGTTTCGCAGGGTATACTATATGGTAATTATGACCCCCAAATAATGGTACAACAAACTCTGACATAATGCTCCCACAATTTAATTCAATTAAAACTGAACAATCAGGGCTTACAGGAGAGGTCAGACAGTACTCTAGAAGATTAGCGGAAGCAGAGGCTAGAGTTGAAATCACAAGAAGAGGCAATCAAAAACTTACATAGTAAGGTAGAAGACCTAGAAGACAGTTCCCGCAGGAACAATGTTAAAATAGTATGCCTGCCGGAATCAGTCCAACCACAAGATCTAATTAAATTTGCTGCTAAAGATTTACCATCATTATTGGGGCTGCAAGTGTCTGACACTTCCTTTATGGTAGAAAGGGCCCATAGATTAGGAAGTCCAAGAGAGGATAAGGATGGGACCTATAAACCAAGGTCTATTATGGTGAAGTATTTAAACTTCCAAGATAAGTTAATAATCATGCGCCAGTTTAGACAAAAATGTCCGTTAATGATAGGTAATGAGAAAATTCTTTTGTTTCAAGATTATTCAATGGAGACTTCAATGAGACGTAGAGAAATGTCTCCATACTGTACAACATTAATACAAAAAGGTATCCAAGCCAAGCTGATCTATCCAGCTAAAATTTGTTTTAAATGCAATAATGAAAATGTTACACTAAGAACGACACAGGAGGCAAGAGAGTATGTTAGAACACTGTAAGATCTTACGATAAGATCTATCTATGTTAGAGTTACTGAACATCAGTCACTCTCTTCCTCTTTGCCATCATAACTTAAACTATATCTGTGAGTATAATGATAGACGAAAAAATTAGGTTAATAGGTGCCAAATTAGGGCATGTACTAACTATATACATATACACTTAAGACCTAGGAGCTAAAAATGAAAATGTGGATGTATATTAATTCTTGTACGAAAGAATGTCACCTAGAGAGCAGTCATTGCTTTTTTTTTTGTTTGTTTGTTTCTGCGTTCTATTTGTATTTTTTTTTTTTGTGGTGTACTATTAGGCTTTCTAATTGGTTTAGTTCTTTAAAGCTGAGGGTGTTTTTTTTTTCTCTCCTCTCTCTCTCATCCCCTCTTTTTTGTTATCTAAGAAAGAGACATGGTTAATATTCTTTCGTGGAACGTAGGAAGAATAACGTTGCCAGCCAAGAGAAGTATAATTTTAAAGTTATTTAAAAAAAATAATCCAGATATTGCTCTCCTACAGGAGACACATTTACAAGACGAGGAAATAAAGAAGCTTAGATGTAAATGGGTAGGAGAATTTATATCTGTGCCCAGCCAGAAACGGAAAAGGGGAGTAGCAATACTTCTCTTAAAAATTTTTAAATATAGGATCATAAACCAGGATCGGGATCCCGGGGGAAGGTACTTAATAATAGACTTAGAATACGGAGATTCTTCCATGGTCATTTGTAATGGCTATGGTCCAAATGAACTAGACTCAGGGTTCTGGAATAATATATATATATATTAAACTTTTTCCCTATATAAATAAAAATATAATAATTGCTGGCGACTTCAATATGACAACTGCCCTGGGGATTGATAGAAATAGACTGGGTAAAGAACCGATAGGAAGAAGAGCTGAAGAAAGACTATTTAGTACCTTCCGCAAAAAATTAAATCTGCTAGATATATGGCGAATCAAGAACCCGGACACGAAAACTTTTTTTATCTGTTTATCTAAAACACATAGAGCAATGTCCTGAATAGATATGTTTTTAATAAACGAAACAATGTTGTCTCTTGACTTAACTCCTAATATAGAAGATATAGTGATTTCTGATCATGCGATAATTGGGCTGTTGATAGAGGGGATTCGCCAAGGGAAGGGAAGGGCAAATAATTTCTACTTTCCCAACCATCTTGTACAGGATATTGATTTTAGCAGATTTTTGAGACAAAAATGGAGGCAATATAACTTAGAAAATTGTAATTATAAGCATAAAATTGAAATATTCTGGGAAGCTGCTAAGGCGGTCTTGAGAGGGGAAATAAAGGCCTATCTAGTTAAATGGAAAAAAAACTATAGCACGGGATACACAACTCGCAAACCAGTTAAAAAATAAATATAAAATATATATATAAATAACCCTAATGATAGTACTTGGGCAGAGTACAGGGAGTGCAGAATTATTAGGCAAGTTGTATTTTTGAGGATTCATTTTATTATTGAACAACAACCATGTTCTCAATGAACCCAAAAAACTCATTAATATCAAAGCTGAATATTTTTGGAAGTAGTTTTTAGTTTGTTTTTAGTTTTAGCTATTTTAGGGGGATATCTGTGTGTGCAGGTGACTATTACTGTGCATAATTATTAGGCAACTTAACAAAAAACAAATATATACCCATTTCAATTATTTATTTTTACCAGTGAAACCAATATAACATCTCAACATTCACAAATATACATTTCTGACATTCAAAAACAAAACAAAAACAAATCAGTGACCAATATAGCCACCTTTCTTTGCAAGGACACTCAAAAGCTTGCCATCCATGGATTCTGTCAGTGTTTTGATCTGTTCACCATCAACATTGCGTGCAGCAGCAACCACAGCCTCCCAGACACTGTTCAGAGAGGTGTACTGTTTTCCCTCCTTGTAAATCTCACATTTGATGATGGACCACAGGTTCTCAATGGGGTTCAGATCAGGTGAACAAGGAAGCCATGTCATTAGATTTTCTTCTTTTATACCCTTTCTTGCCAGCCACGCTGTGGAGTACTTGGACGCATGTGATGGAGCATTGTCCTGCATGAAAATCATGTTTTTCTTGAAGGATGCAGACTTCTTCCTGTACCACTGCTTGAAGAAGGTGTCTTCCAGAAACTGGCAGTAGGACTGGGAGTTGAGCTTGACTCCATCCTCAACCCGAAAAGGCCCCACAAGCTCATCTTTGATGATACCAGCCCAAACCAGTACTCCACCTCCACCTTGCTGGCGTCTGAGTCGGACTGGATCTCTCTGCCCTTTACCAATCCAGCCACGGGCCCATCCATCTGGCCCATCATGACTCACTCTCATTTCATCAGTCCATAAAACCTTAGAAAAATCAGTCTTGAGATATTTCTTGGCCCAGTCTTGACATTTCAGCTTGTGTGTCTTGTTCAGTGGTGGTCGTCTTTCAGCCTTTCTTACCTTAGCCATGTCTCTGAGTATTGCACACCTTGTGCTTTTGGGCACTCCAGTGATGTTGCAGCTCTGAAATATGGCCAAACTGGTAGCAAGTGGCATCTTGGCAGCTGCACGCTTGACTTTTCTCAGTTCATGGGCAGTTATTTTGCGCCTTGGTTTTTCCACACGCTTCTTGCGACCCTGTTGACTATTTTGAATGAAAAGCTTGATTGTTCGATGATTACGCTTCAGAAGCTTTGCCATTTTAAGAGTGCTGCATCCCTCTGCAAGATATCTCACTATTTTTGACTTTTCTGAGCCTGTCAAGTCCTTCTTTTGACCCATTTTGCCAAAGGAAAGGAAGTTGCCTAATAATTATGCACACCTGATATAGGGTGTTGATGTCATTAGACCACACCCCTTCTCATTACAGAGATGCACATCACCTAATATGCTTAATTGGTAGTAGGCTTTCGAGCCTATACAGCTTGGAGCAAGACAACATGCATAAAGAGGATGATGTGGTCAAAATACTCATTTGCCTAATAATTCTGCACTCCCTGTATATAAAAGCGATAGCAGAAAGAGATGGATTTCTAAAAATAAAAACTGCAAAACAGGATAGAAGATCAAATGCGTTTTTTGCCAGTTACCATGGAAGCTCAGCCAAATATTTATCTAGAATAATTAAAGGGGGAAAGATGGGGCTAAAAATATAAGTAGTATCAAAAAAGATAATATAAGATTTACATCATCAAGTGAAATAAGAAGAGTAATGTTTGAATATTTCCAAGAAATTTATACAACGGGATACTGTAATGAAACAGCTAAAGAGCTTTTTTGGAATAAAATATCCTTACCACAATTAACACTAGAAGAGCGGCTAGAATTAAACCAACCTATAACAGAAGAAGAAATATTAAAAGCTATAGATAAAGCCCATATAAACAAAGCTCCAGGCCCGGACAAACTGCCGGCTGAATTTTATAGAATACTTAAAGAAGAAATTGGAGATACATTAAGAGACTTATTTAACCAATTTTATATTAAAAATGTCAACAAATCAAATCTTTTTTCAGCTTCTACGATTATTCTTATACACAAAAAAAATAAAGCCCCCGAAAATCCTGGTGCATACAGACCAATATTGTTATTAAATAACGACTATAAACTTCTTACAGCTATAGTTGCAGACAAGTTGAAAAAATATATTAATAATTTGATACATGAAGATCAAACTGGATTCCTGCCAGGTAGAAATCCATCCAAAAATATTTGTAAAGTCTCACTGGTTTTAAGTCACTATTGGAATTTAGCTAAAAAGGGATTCAATCCAACTGTTCCAGATCTGGCCCTGTTAACTCTAGATGCTGAGAAGGCATTTGATGCAATTGTTTGGGATCATCTATTTATGTCGTTAACACAGTTTGGCCTAACAGGTAATTTTCTTAATTTTGTTAAATTGATTTATAATTCACCTTATTCTTCTCTTCTGGTAAACAGGCACCTATCTCCAAAAATAATATTTACAAAAGGAACTAGACAAGGCTGCCCCCTCTCGCCACTTTTATTTAACCTCTCAATTGAACCGCTAGCAGTCAGATTAAGACAAGCATTAGAGGGCATAAAGATGGGAGAAGGTAATATAATCTTATAATTATATGCAGATGATTTGGTACTCTTTTTGTCTAATACGTCACAAAGTATTCCAATATTAACTGAGATAATAAATTAATTTGGCTCATTTGCAGGGTATAAAGTTAACAAAGAAAAATCAGAACTGCTGTGAATTAAGCGCCCTACAAAAAATATTTTTAGGCATCCTTTCCAAGAGGTCGAACAAGTCAAATATTTAGGATTACATCTAAGCTTCAATCCCGGGCTATGGTATTTATTGAACTATGGTAAATTTTGTCCAAGAAAGTAGAAGCTTAATAGATAAATGGAAACCATTACCTATCTCAGTAACGGCTAAGATAATGATATTAAAAATATTTGTATTTCCACGTCTCTTATATATCTTGCAAAATGTGCCAATCTATATTAAAAATAAAAATCTGAGGAACTATGACAAAAGATTGTAAATTATTTATTTGGGGGAAGAGAAGGGCGCGCTTAGCAAAAAAACCCCTCTATTTAGACAAAGAAGTTGGAGGATATGGACTTCCAAATCTCCAATTATATAACCAAGTTTAAATGCTTAAAAAAGCAATAGATTGGATCACAGGAAAAAATAAATGTTCTTTAGTGGATATGGAGAATAGTTTAATACAGCCCTTTGCTCTAAAAGCAATTTTACATATCCCTCTAGTCAAACTTCCAGTATCCATATTGAACATTAAAATTATTAGTACTATAGTCAAAGTGTGGCAAAAATACTGCTCAGATCTTAAAATAAACTATAGTAAATCTAAGTTTCTGCCCATCTTAGGACATCCAGATTTCATTCCAGGTTTGAGTTATGGTATTTTCCATGATTGGAAGGGGAAAGGACTAGAATACTTAGTACAATTAAGGGATAAAGAGTCCGGGGTGATTAAACCTTTCAGCCAAATTCAAAAAGAATATGATCTCCCGAGATAACATTTCTATGCCTACTTACAGGTTAGACACTTTCATGATCAATTAATACAAAACCAATCCAGTAACTGGGACCTTGGGATAATAGAAAGTGGTATCCAAATTTATCAGGCGGGTTACCACGCAATATCAATATGGTATAAAATAACTATGAAGGAACATGGTAAAACCCATTTAGATACTCTTACTAATAAATGGATGAACTTTTTTTTCCGGAATTAACAGTTCAAGATATCAAGAAAAGTATAGAAGTGGCAGGCTATAAATATACTTTGTGGAAAGAAACACATAGTTATCTGTTAAATATGTCGTATATCACTCCCAGACTACTAGCTAAATGGGATAAAAAAACTGAAGGGAATTGTTTCCATTACTTCGTCCCCCGAGCAGATATACTTCACTGCTTCTGGTACTGCCCAAGAATTGGTCAGTTTTGGAGAAAAGTTGCTTATTGGCTTATGAAAGTTTTGCGTCAACCTATAACTTTCACTGCAGACAGTGTTTTTTTTATCTTTCTAAAACAATATGCAAAGGAAGAGTACAACCTAATTACTACAGCAATACAGATTGCTAGGAAGTTAATATTACAACACTGGAAAGCAAAAAATTATCCTAGCATATTAGAATTTGGCCAAAAAATGATTTTACAGCTATCTATAGAGCAGTTGAATCTTGAACCAAACAATGATAGACAGGTTAAAGCTTTCCTTGATAAGTGGTTAGAGTGTATCAGACTTCAACCATTGAATATCCAACTAGAGATTTTGAAACAACTCATTAAAGCTGGCTTTGTAATACCTGGATTTTCTTTCCCCACCAGTTAAACTAACTTTTTGACATTTATTGGATAAGGAGGGGAACCCTGTAGCTACATATTAGTTAAATGGATGGAGGGGGAGGAAAAGAGGAGATTTTATATATATGGTTTTTTTTTTGTCGTTTTTGATGTTGTTTTGTTTTATATAGTATTATAAAAAAAAATTGTTACCCAAGATAAGAGCCGAATGATTCGTTGATATGTATTTTGTTAAATGAATACTTTGAGCATGGCTGGGAAAGTATCTTTTTTTTGTCCTCCCCATGGATATTTATCTTATGTAACGAATATATTATTAATTGTTGGGAAAGCATTTTCTTATTTTGTTTCAATATGGCCTTATCATGTATTATTCTAGTTCATTTACTCAACTAATAAATAAATAATAAAAAAAAAAGCATAAGCAATACCGTTTTTAATAAATTTTAATATGTTGTAGTTTGTTTTTAATAGAAATACTTCACATTCCTTTATTCTTCACTTAGAAAAATTATCTTTTTATTTTTAATAACATTATCTATCTATCTATCTATCTATCTATCTATCTATCTATCTGTATAAACAATATCTATCTGTATATACAATATCTATCTATCTATCTATCTATCTATCATCTATCTATCTATCCATCTATTTACCTATCTATCTATCCATCTATCTATATTTCTATCAATCTATCTATTTGTATATACTATATGTATCTATTTATCTACCTATCTATCTATCTATCTATCTATCTGTTTATATTTTATAGATGTTATAAATGTCTAGACATAAAATATATTTTACAAAAAGATATACGTAAAATATATATTTAAAAATAAAAAGAATATTTTTGTCTAAGTGAAGAACATAGGACTGTAGAGTATTTCTAACTCACCTTCTGCTTTAGTGCAGTGGGCCTAGCACATTTTCAGTTTAGCGATGAAACGATAAGTAAAAAAAGCTTTCTCTAGGGAGTTAGTGCAGCTGCAATATCCACAGCCCTGAAGTTAGTGCACTTGATTCTTTTGCTCATGCGTTAACTTTCTACTTTCAACTTGTAATACCAGTGCTAACCTGACAATGCTATTTTTTTTACCTTGAGCAGAGTTAGTGCTCATGGATGATAAACAAATGAGTGTGTCACTAGTAATCTGACCTAAAACAATTTATAATTCAAATATCCTTTGATTGATTTTAATATGGTTAATTATTCAAATATTTTGCTGCAATCATAAATGAACATTTAGGTGTATATTTTATCATTTGAAAGTATTTTTGGAACTTCTGTATATTTTCAATTCTTTATTAAATAAGAAAACAATCTACTTTATCAGGGGCACAAGAAGATCTCACTGGACTCCAGGGCAAAAGCAGTGATTAATCCATGCTAGAGAATATCCAGAGAACATGCACTTGCAAAGCCTTCCTGTGCAAAAATTATGACAGGTTTTATGAGTTGGCCACCAATTTTTGTGAAGGCAAATTTGTCTATACATTTTGATTCCTATTTTGAGTGTTGGGTGGTTCACACAGAGGTCAGACAAGATGCAGATTGAACCCATGCCCTCTTCTGTAGCAATGCAGCTATTAATTGGGCCAGATGGTCCTCCTAGATGTGTGGACCTGGTCTCATTTTTGACCCCTTTACTTTATTAATATATAAACTAATCATACAAAAACAAAAATTGACAAAAACATACACACCTTTGAAAAAGTGTTACACAAAGCCTATGTTTGTTTGTTTGTTTGTTTTTTATCATTTTCGAATGGATTTGAATTGGAAAAGCCTATAAAAATGTATGTGATTCATTTCACAAGGGATTTCTGGTTTTAATGGGGCTCAGTGTTGTTCTCCTCTAGTAAAAAAAAATCAAAAAAAAATCACATGATTTGTTTAATTAAAACACTTTTATGAACCTAAAATCTTTCAAATAAATTTTGCTGCAACATCACAACTTTAAAACTACATCATTTAAAGAGACATCATTTAAAGAGATTTGTACTCACTCCTTGTCACATCCAAATCTACTGACTTGCAGTGAAGTCACCATTAAAATGAAAGTAGAAGCATCTTTCTTGTAACGACTCACCTCTCAGTGCATAGAACAAGCTCCACTGTGAAGGATAATAGCATGACAAAAAAACCCTTCAAAACATTACAGAACAAATGAATAAAATAAGGGGGGGGGGAGACTTCATCGATTTAACTGTCAACAATAACAGAAGCAAAAAAGAAAAGTTGAAAAAGGTCAGGTTTACAGTAGCAAAACATGACAGTGAGTCAAGATACATTAGCGAGGGCAATAGAGTCTTCAAATATTTTACATGATTGGTGTTAGTGTTGGCTTAAAATCCAAACCACACAAACAGAACAGTATGTAACACCAAAGTGTGATATCTAAGGATCTGGGAATTATTTAAAAGCACCTTACTGGTCATTGTTATAGATTTATTGTAAATAAAACCTATTCTGACATTTTTCATCTAAAATGGCAAATGGTTGTAATTTGTTCATTCAAATGCACAAACACCATGAAATTAGTGCCTGTAATTTTAGCAGCTTTGTTTCTTAAATCCAACACCATTACATTTCACAGTATGTCATATATAATAAATTATATTATAAAATAACAAATTGATTACCTTGTATATTACAAAAAAAAAAAAAAAAATACAATGAAACAAAACATAGCCTGGTAATGATATTGCACCAATTCTATACATGCTGTAGTAATGATCATTTTCTGATTTTGTATCAGAAATAATTTTCATTTTTCATACTGCCTAGTATTATAATAGTAGCCATTAAATGTCATTATCTGCATTGATGGCTGTGTATTTCAAATCTGATGCTGTTTAGGAAAACAATAGGAATATGTAAAGGGGCATGGAAGTAAAAATTAAAGAGACAAAACAATCAAACTTAAACTTTAGTAGTTCAGATAGAACATACAATTTCAATTTTCTTTTAGGAACTTTATTTCTTCTCTTGGTATCCATTGTTAAAAAGCAATAGTGTTACTTGGTAGGCTTATGAACATAAATATACTACTAGGTGATTGGTGGCTACACACATATGCCTCTGGTCATTGGCTTAACAAAGGTATTCAACACTTTTATGTCCTTTTAAACTTTCACGATTCAGGTAAAGCATGTAATTTAATAAAAAAAGCCTTTCCAATTTCCTTCTATTATCAGCTACCTAGTTTCATTGACAACATATATAGATTATCACAGGAGTGTGCACATGTATTATGAAATACTATGCCCCCCGCCCTTTGTCATAGTGTGTAAAGACAATGTTTTTGGAAATAGAACCTGCCTGCATGGCTTTAGGGCCTCCAGTGCAGAATTGAATTTAAGATATCACAAGCAAACACGTTTGCAACCCCCCACCCCCGTCATGTAAAAGTTGACAATATGAGTAAATTGGAAATTTGGTTAAATTGTATGACTTCAATGGCCCTTTTAAAGGGGAATGAAAAAACAATACTGCTCCAGGCCACCTATTGAGTATTGGTCCAGAACTGAACATGGCTGCTGAGTGAATCAGACTTGACATATGTGCGAAACCATCAATGATACGTTGTGTACTGCTCAGGTTTAGCAGTGCATTGTCAGAGCTGACTTTAACAGTTTGCTTATGTCTTTGTAAGCAAGTGCACTATAATAACCTGCTATAGCACACTACAATATTTTATTATCAATCTTTTAGATTCCTTTTAGCAATGTCATATTAACTGCATGAAGTTACATGCACTGTTTAGAACATTTTTTTTTTTCGTTATCAAGAAAACTGAATTGAATACTGACTTTAATCTGTCTGTGAATGCTGTTTTAATTCATTCATTAATAACCCTCAAAATAATAATATATTTGGCTATTCTACTTTAAACGGACATGAAACCCAAGATATTTATTTCATAGTTCAGTTAGAAAATACTATTTTAAACAACATTCCAATTAATTTCTATTATCTAATTTGCTTCATTCTTTAGATATACTTTGTAGAAGAAATAGCAATGCACAAGGCTGAGCAAATCACACTAGGAATCTATGTGCAGCCACTACACAGCCTTTTTTGTATGCTTTTAAATAAAGGATAACAAGAGAATGAAGCAAATAAGATTTAGATTTTTTAGAAGTAAATTGGGAAGTTGTTTCAAATTGCATGCTCTTTCAAAATCATAAAAGGAAAACATTGGGTTTCATGTCCCTTTAAGTTGGTAAATCAAATAGGATTCATCTTTATATTGAACTAGACTTGGTACTATTATCAACATTTCCCTCCCCCGTGAGGTCAGAAGTGGACATAATTTATTAAAAACTGAACCATTCTATCTATTTGCTAAAATTAACATAGTTTTTCAACAATGCCAATAAATTCCAATTGATAAATGGTAGTTTAAAGGATATGACTCCCCGTAAGCAAAACTTGACATTAAAGCCCTATGAATTCATACAAGTCTGAGATGGTTACAAAGCTGTACATATTTTATAGCAGTGTTCTCAAGAGATATAGGGTGATTGATATGAGTTTTTAAAGATCTTTCACTTGGGATATTGCCTTTTGGTATTTTTTGGCAGGTAATAAAATATCTTGGGTTTTACTGATACATTTGTGAATTGATATTCTTTCATTACATATCTTACAGTCATTTGTCACTGCCTTTGTATTCTTGTGCTAATACTTTAGAGTAAAGAAACCAAAAAAAAGAAAAACATAAATAGTGGATCGTATTATCTACTAACATAGCACAAAAAGCAGGCAAATAGGTAGGGTGCAGTGATCAAAAATGTACAAACATCTGCAGAAAATCAAATACAATCTCAAACCTCAAAAATATGTGTGATTAAATATTTGTTTGTTACTTTCAGAAATACCATACATATGGATAAATAATCAAATTACAACACCAATAGTGACAAGCTATACAATGGGATCCATATATTGGGCTTGATTTATAAAGCTGCTGATGCAGCATTAGAGTCTTTGGTGCAGACTTGCATGACAGAGCCTGCAACCAATAGTTAAGAAGCAGCAGTCACCAGACTGATGCTTCCTAACCTATACACCAGCTCTGGGATGCAGGGTTGCAATCACCCCAATCTAGTCCAACTGGGGTAATTGACTGCCCCAGTTTATACACATTGCACAAGCAGCTGCTTGTGCAATGTTAAATAAAGGTACCATATGCTGCTCACTGTGATGCTGGGTGATGCGGGACCAAACCTCCTCCATCCGGCATTTGATAAATAGGACCCATTATCTGTATATTATCGTCCCGATTCATGGAACATAATTCAAGTTATACAAGCATTGGTTTATAAATGCTTATTTTCAAATGCTTCTATTTGTCTGCATTTTATTTAGGGTAGTACAAAAGTAATACAAATTTTTTAACTAAATTAATCATATGCTTATGTATGGGAAAATAATTAGGATTTTTATATAAAGCTAAATTAAATAAGCAACAGAACTTTGCTTTCGAAATGTGATTGTATGTCAGTAGCCTGTTCTACAAGACTACATGTCCCACAATGCTGCAGGGTGCTAAGTCAAGATGAGAAATGATTCTAGCAATATGAACAAACAAAAAACAAATTAACTGCGCTTAGGGGTAAAAAGCAAAAAGCTAATTCTATATCAGTCATACACAGAAAGTGTAGGAAACATTATGATATATTCTGAGCTGAGTTTATAGCTTAATGAAAGAATGATTGCTCACTCATTTTGTATATTTAAATAGAAAAAAAAATAATATTTACAAACCAAAACACACAAAAAGAAGCCTATGCAACAAAATTACGGCTAGATTTAGAGTTCTGCGGCCAAAGGGGTGCGTTAGCTACGCATGCTTTTTTTCCCCTGCACCTTTTAAATACCGCTGGTATTTAGAGTTCACAGAAGGGCTACGTTAGGCTCCAAAGTTTATTTTTTGTAACTTAGTTCTTTTTTTATTTTTTGTACTTTAGTTAGTTTATTTAATTGTATTTATTTGTAGGTATTTGTATGTAATTAATTTATTGATAGTGTAGTGTTAGGTTTAATTGTAGATAATTGTAGGTATTTTATTTAATTAATTTATTGATAGTGTAGTGTTAGGATTAATTGTAACTTAGGTTAGGATTTATTTTACAGGTAATTTTGTAATTATTTTAACTAGGTAGCTATTAAATAGTTATTAACTATTTAATAGCTATTGAACCTGGTTAAAATAAATACAAAGTTGCCTGTAAAATAAATATAAATCCTAAAATAGCTACAATATAATTATAATTTATATTGTAGCTATATTAGGGTTTATTTTACAGGTAAGTATTTAGCTTTAAATAGGAATAATTTATTTAATAAGACATAATTTATTTCGTTAGATAAAAATTATATTTAATTTAGGGGGTGTTAGTGTTAGGGTTAGACTTAGCTTTAGGGGTTAATAAATTTATTAGAGTAGCGGTGAGGTCCGGTCGGCAGATTAGGGGTTAATACTTGAAGTTAGGTGTCGGTGATGTTAGGGAGGGCAGATTAGGGGTTAATACTATTTATTATAGGGTTATTGAGGCGGGAGTGAGGCGGATTAGGGGTTAATAACTTTATTATAGTAGCGGTGAGGTCCGGTCAGCAGATTAGGGGTTAATAATTGTAGGTAGGTGGCGGCGACGTTGGGGGCGGCAGATTAGGGGTTAATAAATATAATATAGGGGTCGGCGGTGTTAGGGGCAGCAGATTAGGGGTACATAGGGATAATTTAGGTTGCGGCAGTGTGCGGTCAGCAGATTAGGGGTTAAAAAAATTATTAGAATGGCGGCGATGTGGGGGGCCTCGGTTTAGGGGAGCATAGGTAGTTTATGGGTGTTAGTGTACTTTAGAGCACAGTAGTTAAGAGCTTTATGAACCGGCGTTAGCCCAGAAAGCTCTTAACTCCTGGCTTTTTGCTGCGGCTGGAGTCTTGTCGTTAGATTTCTAACGCTCACTTCAGCCAAGACTCTAAATACCGGCGTTAGAAAGATCCCATTGAAAAGATAGGATACGCAAATGGCGTAGGGGGATCTGCGGTATGGAATAGTCGCGGCTGCAAAGTGAGCATTAGACCCTTTCCTGACTGACTCTAAATACCAGCGGGCGGCCAAAACCAGCGTTAGGAGCCCCTAATGCTGGTTTAGACGGCTAACACAGAGCTCTAAATCTAGGCGTAAGTATTTTATAAGCAAAAAACAACTATATAAGAAATAAAAACATTTTAAAAGGTATAAATGTAACATTAAACCACAGTTAACCCCTTCACTATTGGGACTTTCAGAGAAGAACTGGCTCAACATACAAGATAATATTTAACATTTTTGCTAACACTCCATTTAAAGGACAGTCTACAATATATGTTTATTGTTTTAAAAGATAGATAATCCCTTTATTACCCATTCCCCAGTTTTGCATAACCAACACAGTTATATTAATATACGTTTTACCTCTGTGATTACCTTGTATCCAAGCATCTACTGACAGCCCCCTGATCACATGACTTTTATTTATTATCTATTGACTTGCATTTATTACTGTGGTGTGCTAAATCTTAAATAGCTCCTTGGGTGTGAACACAATGTTATCTATATGGCCCACATCAACTAGCAACTAAAAAAGCATGTGATTAAGAGGCTGTCTAAAGTGGCTTAGAAACAGGCTGAAATTTAGAGGTTTAAATGTTATAAAGTATATTAATATAACAATGTTGGTTGTGCAAAGCTGTGGAATGGTAGTAAAGGCATGATCTATCTTTTTTTTAAAAAAAAAACAATTTTAGCGTAGACTGTCCCTTTAAACAGGATCAGAGCCTTGTTTTTTTTTTTTTAATTATCTGTCAAACGATATAATTTTTTTTTTAATTTTTTAAATAGACAACCCATGGTATTGATCTAGGTTAGTTTGTTAAATTTCATGCCACCATTTCACCACCAAATGAGATCACATAAAAACATTTGATAACTTTTTCTCAAACTTTGGGTTTCTAACTGAAAGTATTTACATACCGCTCATGCAATCATTGTAAAAGCTTCTCTGGGTTCCCTTTTGTTCAGAAATAGCTTTTTGGTTATTAGAATGCCGCTAATTGCAGCTGTACACCACAATTCTTTTATTCCTGGAAGTGAAGGAGTAAATCAGGTAGCTTGTAAGGGTAATTTTAGCTTTAGTGTAGAGATTACCCTCACATCTGGCACTTCCCACCCCCTGATCCCTCCCAAACAGCTCTATTCCCTTCCTCGTCCCCCACCATCTTAGGTACAGGCAGACAGTCTGCCAATATGAAAATGTAAGACTTTTTTTTATCTGCAGTGTAGGATCCCCCCTTACCCTAAAACCTCCCTGATCCCTCCCAAACAGCTCTCTAACCCTTCCCCCTCTAACTAGTGTCCACAATCTTAGGTACTGGCAGATTTTTTTTAAAAAACATTTTTTTAAATTTTCTGTAGTGTAGTGGTGCCACCTCCAGCAATCATTAGTTAAGGAACCCCAACCGCATCTTTTTTCTGTAGTGTAGTTCCCCATCCCTGCCTCTCTTTTTCTTTTTCTGCAGTGTAAAGACCTTTGCCTGCCTTTTATTTTCTTACACCTGAGACCTCATATATTTGAGCCGTTATAACTTTTTTATGCAATATTTTTTTTAAATATTTTTTATTAGATAGCGTTATGAGTGTAACTGTACTGGGTAATGTATATTTTATGTGTTTTGTGAAACTTTTTTGTTTTGCAAAAGACAACAAAAAAGAGGTAATCATTCTAGCATAAATCGTGCTTTCACTCAATCGATCACATTTACTTTCAACTTTTAATATGAGAAGCAAACCCAACGCATAATATGAGGATGATATAGACAAAATAAAGTCCATTGCACATATTTTCATGAAATGTCATGAAAAATTGTCAGAGATTGACATCATCATGGAATTCCTAACTTTAGTTGCTGAAAACTGAGCAGTAGGTCTGGAGAAATACTACTTCAAAGTCTTTTTTTGTTTGTTTTTTAATCCACAAATTGGTGATTATGCACAGATAATGCTTTTGTTATCATATCAACATATTTATTTTGAAAGTATTTTTCATTGGCAGATCAGGTTTACAGCAGACTTAGTCTGCTGTAAACCTGATTTTATTACAAGGACAGAGACTCCTATTTTTGCATAAACCTTTCACTTTACTACTCAGGCAGCATTTAAAAGTAAAACATTTGAACATTAACAGAAAAAATATGATAACAGAGAGGATATGTAAGAGACCAATGAGAACAGTCCTTTAGTGGTCAGAGATAGTAAGGACCAATCATATGCATCATAGTAACCATATAGTGTCCAGAAAGTAGCAAAGCCTCCTCTTTTCTCTTTGCTGCTCAGGAGTTAAGTACAAATTTATTTATAAACAAATAATTTTTACCTTATATATATTTATTGTTTGGTCTATTTATCATTTTATTTATTCTATTATTATTATTATTTTATTTTTCTTATTTATTTATATATTTTTTCCCAATTCTAGTTGTTAATCGTTTGTTTTATTTATTGTTTATTATGTTTTATTTCCGTTTTTTGTTTTTATCCCCTTAGTTAATCCTTAACATAGTTCCGTTTTGCTTTCCCCTTCTATCTGCTTTTGCCTAATAAATTGCATTCCTACCCAGTTGTGTTTGCTTAATTTACCTAGTTCACAGTGATATCCTTTGTTTGTTTTTACCCTGGAGCATCTGAGCTCCGAGCAGTTCTGTCATCCATCTTGTCTCTGCTGGTCCGTTTTGGCCACACCTCCATTTTACACCTCACTAAGCAGTCAGTTTCACTTCACACCTCACTAGATACTTAATCTGCTGTGCCTGTCAGACAAGTATCGCTTTGACTGCTCTTTACTTTGCAACACATTTATTGCAACAAAGTTATTGTTATTATAATATATATTAACTTACTCTAATTTATATTGTTTAGCTTATTTAAAATTTGCCTAACATTTATTATATCAACAATCGTTTTGCATTGTTTGGCACCAAGTTTTTCAGATTATATTCAAAAGTTATATATAATCTTTGCTTGAAAAAACTCTTTGTTTTTGGTTAACTTTTTCCTCATAAGTATATTTAGATTAATTTTTTTAAATAATTTTTGTATTTTATTACATTTTAAGAGGTGTTTTACTTCACATATATATTTTAAAATGTCTGAAGATCCTAAACAAATGTCAGAAAAGTTTGTACAAAATCGTATTAATAATTCTTTTGAACTCTTGAAACTACAGATGGACCAGCTCCAATCTGTAATTAGTAACTTTAATGAATTACAAAGTCATGTACTTAAAAAGGCTTCATGTAAATCTAAGCAGACAAACTCTGAGGGAAAACTTTCATCTGAAAGGAAATGTATTAAAGACATGTCACGTCAGCTCTGTTCTGACATTTCCATACCTGCTCTTCAGGGCAGAAGTGAAAATATATCTAGTTCTGATGCAGAATCAGATATAATTATTCCAAAAGAAATAAAATATCCCGGAAAAGGAAATTTAAAATTGTCTCTGATTCCTCAGAAAATAATGATGATGATGATAATTTTAAAATGGATGTTAATTTTAGGGATTCTGACAATGATTCATTTGAATCTTACAAATCCAATACCACTGAACTTAATGTTTTTTCTCTTTCTTCCTCTGATGAGTCCCCCAAACCCAAGAGAAGGAAAAAAGTTTTAAAAAATAAAAAACCTCTTTTGGTTGATAATATGGGACTCCCATATACTGATCCTAATGACCTTCATCATCCCAGATCCTCTCAATGGAGACCTTCAAAGAGGGTCTCTAAATTTATTGATTTTTACATCAGAAGACCCTTATCCAAAAAGACTAAGAATACGCTTAAAGCTGAGTGTCCTGGGCCTGAATTGCCCCATAACACACATTTAACCCCTGAAATTGACCAAAATCTTTTAAAATTTATTGGCGCAAGAAAATCCAATCTTAGATCTGGCCCTGATAGATTTCTCAAATCCTGCCAGGATAAACTTTTAGACACTCTAGGACCTGTAACTAAGCTATTTGAGCTGTCCGAAAATGCCATTTCAGAAAATTATTTATTAGATCCCATCACAGTAAGAGAATGGTTACAAAGGACTATCTATTTTTTAGGAGATGCTAATACTTCTCTTGCATCCCAACGTAGAAGATTAGTTTTACGTTGTATAGATCCCAAAATAACAGATTTTGCCTCTACTGAAATGGGCCCTGAGGCAGAGGGTATTTTATTTGGAGACTCTGGTCTAAAACAACTCAGTAGTTATGTTAATACTTTTAATTCTTTGAACAAGATAGAAAATAATACAAAGAAATTTTTTTACCAAAACCAACCTCAAAGAGTTTTTTCAAGGGCTGGAAAAGGCAGAGACCGCTTTTCCAGCCGCTATTCAGCCTTATCAAGGTCTCAATTCCACAATTCAGCTACACTCTCCACCTCCCATCAAAACTTTTTTCCCTCACGCTCAAGGCAGAGATTTAACAGGGGTTTCAGATCCAGGATCTTCAGAAGACCCTTCCAAGGTAAGTTTAACCACCATTTCCTCCATTCCTTTTTTCCAACAAAAAATAGGAGACAGGTTAGCCTTTTTCCTTCTAGAATGGCAAAAAATATCCTCAGACCCATGGGTGTTACAGACAGTTACAGGTCTTCATTTAGAATTCTTAGAAGTTCCCTTCCAAGTTTCTTTACCCAATCCAATAAAATTTTGTCAGAAAGATCAATTACTCCTAGACAAAGAAATCTCAGACCTAATATCAAAAAATGCAGTAGAACCTGCTCACAATTCTTCAAATTCATTCATAAGCAACATGTTTCTAGTACAAAAGAAAGAAGGAAGTTACCGTCCTGTTATAAATCTAAGAGATCTAAATTATTTTCTGGTTTACAATCACTTCAAAATGGAGGGCATTCATCTCCTCAGAGACTGCCTTTTCAACAACGACTGGTTGGTAAGATTAGATCTGAAAGATGCTTACCTTACAATTCCAATTCATCTACATTTCAGAAACTACCTCAGATTCCTTTGGAAAGACAATTTATGGCAATTTACATGTCTTCCTTTTGGCCTTTCCTCTGCTCCTTGGGTTTTCACAAAAATTTTGAAACCTGTAATAGCCTGGCTTCGGAAGAGAGGAATTCGTCTAATCATTTATTTGGACGATATTCTTCTCATCCACCAATCTCCCTCTACTCTACGAGAACATCTTTCTCTAACTATCTCCCTACTTCAGAATTTAGGTTTCATTATCAATTTCAAGAAATCAGCCTTAATTCCATCTCAGAATCTAACTTTCTTAGGCTTCAATATAGATACCATTTCAGCATCTTTAAGTCTTCCTTTGGACAAAATAAAAAGAATAAAGAAAGAGATTTCTTATGCATTAAACAAGAAATGCTTCCCACTTCGTCTTTTAGCCAGAATTATTGGTCTCCTCACCTCTTCTATCCAAGCAATCTTTCCGGCTCCTTTACACTACAGAGCTCTACAGAGGTTACAAATTTTCTACCTCAGAAAAGGTTTTTCTTATCAACATACGATTCATCTATCAGAAGAAGCTATAGAGGAATTGAACTGGTGGCTTATCAACATAGAAGCTTGGAATGGCAAGGCCATTTTTGGAAGCTCACCAGATATAATTATAGAATCAGATGCAAGCAATTCTGGTTGGGGAGCAAGATGTGGTTCCCAAATTTCAGGAGGAAAATGGTCCGCTATGGAGAAAAATCTTCATATAAATTGTCGGGAACTTTTGGCTGGAGCTTTCGCTGTCAAGAGTTTCATCAAACATTCTCATCCTATTACAGTTCTTCTTCGGATGGACAATATATCGGCTGTGCGATATATCAATCGTTTAGGTGGAACAACTTCAAAAATGTTATCAATTCTAACAAAAGACTTTATTCACTTTTGTCTCTCTCAAAACATATCTATTCAAGCAGAATACCTTTCTGGTCTCAACAATCAAATGGCAGACTGGGGTTCCAGATACCTTATGGATTTCAGCGACTGGATGTTGAAACCTTCTCTCTTTCAACAAATTCTGCAGATCAGAGGTCCATTTATAATAGACCTATTTGCCTCTCGACTGAATCGGCAGATTCTTCCTTTTTTCAGTTGGAAACCAGATCCGGAAGCTCTAGCAATAGATGCTTTTCTACAACAATGGCCTCCTCAGGGAGCCTATGCGTTTCCTCCATTTTCAATGATCCTCCGGACTCTTCTTTTTGTCAAGAGACATCAGATTTCCCTTCTGATCATGACTCCATTGTGGCCGAATCAAGTTTGGTACCCATATCTTCTAGAAATGTCCTTCCTTCCTCCTATTCTTCTTCCCAATATTCCAGATCTTCTTACAGATCCAGGAGGAGAATACCACTCTTTAGTGCTTCAAGGCAACCTCCAACTAGTAGCTTGGATGATTTCAGGGGATCCTGGTCTTGCAATGGACTTTCGGAGCAAGCTAAACTCCTCCTTCAAGACTCTTGGGCACCTGGAATCAAAAAGTGTTATATATCCGCTTGGATTAAGTGGTCTAGCTGGTGCTGTAACAAACACTTGGATCCCGTTTCAGCACCTTTAAATGAAATCATCAATTATTTATCATCTCTTTTTATGGAGGGTCTAGCTTATAGATCCATTAATGTTGCTAGATCAGCCATTTCTGCTAGCCATGAATTTTTTGAAAATCTACCAGTTGGCCAAAATCCTGTTATTTGCAGATTATTAAAATCTATTCGTCTTAAAAGACCTCCTTCCTCTAAATACTCTTCCTTTTGGGATGTAGATTTAGTAATTTCTCTTTTTCAAAAATGGCCAGACAATGACAAACTATCACTAAAACAGCTTTCTTTCAAACTTGCAACTCTTTTATGTTTGTTATCTTGTAAAAGAGTTTCAGATGTCCCCACTATTAGTAGATGGGTCAAAACTATTATGTTAGAAGCTGGTGTGGACAATGTTTTTTCTTCACATTCCATCCGTGGAGCGTCAGCTTCTAAAGCTTTTTCTAAATCTGTTTCTCTACAAGATATATTGAATGCCGCAGATTGGTCTGATGATAAAACTTTCAGACAATTTTATTTTAAACCTATTAATTCTATTCCTCAACAGTTAGTATTGTAATTATTTGTTATATTAGTATTTTGATTATTTGATTATTTTGCTTTAAACCTGCAAAATAGGAGTCTCTGTCCTTGTAATAAAATTCCGATTATCCTATTTTATGACGGAATAATCTAGATTTTATTAAAGAGACAGAGACGAGTATTTTCCCACCACTGTTTTATATGTTTCCCTCCCTTGATATATTTAATCAAGTCACTTATGTTTTTCTAATGACTTTTTATTTGTCTTTCAGTTCCAAATCCTTCCTCTACAGGATTTTAAGAATTCATCTACAAATTTGAGTTCATCGAATTGTTCTCTTCAATCAAGTTTGACTGTATCTTCTAGCAAGTTTTTCGTTACTTCTTTCCGGAAGAAGTTGACAAGTTTCTACAATCAACTCTTTGGTCCATCAAAACTTCTGTTTCCTCTATGGATGGTTATTTGTGGACTGTTCCTGTTTCTATACTTATCTAATGGTTTATGTTTCCTTCGCTTCAGTGAGAAAAGAGGAGGCTTTGCTACTTTCTGGACACTATATGGTTACTATGATGCATATGATTGGTCCTTACTATCTCTGACCACTAAAGAACTGTTCTCATTGGTCTCTTACATATCCTCTCTGTTATCATATTTTTTCTGTTAATGTTCAAATGTTTTACTTTTAAATGCTGCCTGAGTAGTAAAGTGAAAGGTTTATGCAAAAATACTCATCTCTGTCTCTTTAATAAAATCTAGATTATTCCGTCATAAAATAGGATAATCGGAATTATATAGAATGATTATATATATATATATATATATATAAATTATACAGACCATACTATATAATTTACTTAATCTCAGCTAAGATTTAAAGCAAAAATGGAAGGGTTAGTTACCACATCTGGCCAAATTGGACAAGCAGAATCTTAATTGAGTGAAGTACACCCAGTAACCTTATCGGCACTAATAACAGAGATACTTGTAGTGTATAAAGTCTGTTTTGGAAGGGACCTTGACGTGGTACCTGGGTTTGTCCCATTTGGCTAGATGCGGTAACTAACCCTTCCATTTTTGCTTTTAATCTTAGCTGAGAGCTTGTAAGTGAGTTCTGGACTTTCTCTGTGTGTTGTATTAAAGGGACAGTCAAGTCCCCAAAAAACTTTCATGATTCAGATTGGGCATGTAATTTTAAACAACTTTCCAATTTACTTTTATCACCAATTTTGCTTTGTTCTCTTGGTATTCTTAGTTGAAAGCTAAACCTAGGAGGTTCATATGCTAATTTCTTAGACCTAGAAGGGCGCCCTCTAATCTAAATGCATTTTGATAGTTTTGCACCACTAGAGGGCATTAGTTCATGTGTTTCATATAGATAACATTAAGCTCATGCACTTGAATTTACCATGGAGACAGCTCTGATTGGTAAACTGCAAGTCTGTCAAAAGAACTGAAATAAGGGGGCAGTCTGCTGAGGCTTAGATACAAGGTAATTACAGAGGTAAAATGTGTATAATTATAACTGTGTTGGTTATGCAAACCTGGGGAGTTGGTAATTAAGGGATTATCTATCTTTTTAAACAACAAAAATTCTGGTGTTGACTGTCCCTTTAACTTGTTTTCTAATTTTCCCTATGGGCCTTGCAACCAGACCTGTCTGGGGTTAACTGCATGTGACTCTGGGGACAGCACAGCTTCCTGTGAGTGCCATTGAGCACCCAGGGCTGAGCATATTGCAGGGCTATGGAATGTGTACCCAGTCCAGTCTGAGAGTGTAGTCCCCTTCCATGTTTTGTAAATGTCTAGGGTGATTATATAATCCTGTGCACCCTTCACTTGTTCCCAGTTTGTTTGATTGAGAGCTTGCATTGTTTGGCTGCTTTAGGGACCCAGGTTTTTTGTAAGGGACCTTGACGTAGTACCTGGGCTTGTCCCATTTGGTCAGATGCGGTAACTAACCCTTCCATTTTTGCTTTTAATCTTAGCTGAGAGCTTGTAAGTGAGTGCTGGGCTTTCTCTGAGTGTTGTATTAATTTGTTTTGTCATTTCTTCTATGGGCCTTGCACCCAGACCTGTCTGGGGTTAACTGCCTGTGACTCTGGGGACAGCACAGCTTCCTGTGAGTGCCATTGAGCAACCAGGGCTGAGCATGTTGCAGGGTTATAGGATGTGTACCCAGTCCAGTCTGAGAGTGCTTTCCCTTTCCGTGTATATATATATATATATATATATATATATAAATATATATATATATATATATATATATATATATATATATATATATGTATGTATCCCTAAAAGTGATTTTTAGAATTTACTTCACAATAATAGCACTTATAGTTGACCTTGGCAGATCTTGTAGAACAGAAAATTCACAAACTGACGAGTCAAAGGTTGAATCCTATGTCAGAACCATGTTTAAAGCCATTGAGCTCTTCAGTATTCCCCATAGTACTGCTATTTTTTGTCTAGAGAGATTTCATGGCTATGTGCTGTTAGAAATGTGTGTGGGTCAGATCCCTGAACTCAAAAATTTGTAAGGCTGTCCCCATACTTTTGCCCTGATAGTGTATTAAAAAATAGGGAAATATCTATTAATTCATGCCAGGGTTTAACTTTCAACTATAAGACATAAAGCAGAAAAGTAATGGTAAATAATGTGTGTATAGAAATTAAAATCTGGTTCCTTTTAATTTAACAATGAAAACCAACATATATATGTTAATAATTGTTTATGTATAAATTATAAAACATATCCTTTTTTAATTAACTCAGCATTGCTCTTCTCTCTGCCTTTTCCTTTTCCATTCCCTTGTTATAATGATGTAGAGTGGTCCCACCCACTCTCTACATAGTAGATAATGCATACGTCTGATCCACTGGTGGAATACCACAACAGAAAAGCCATCACTGGAACTATCTTTCTAAAGCATTTGTGCAGACACAAGACATGAATGCGTGCTCAGTGTACTGTATGACATAAATCTGAATGCTTTCTCGCATGCGTACTACTTTTCCAGATGGCCACACATTGCAAACAGCAAGCCCTGTGGCTAAGCAGGGCTTTGGATGGAAGTGACAAACTAACAAGGGGGAAAAAAAAGATAAAATGAGGGGACTCCTGGGACCATAGGAGGTAATTGTGAACTACAAGCAAAAATAAAAGTTAGAGTTATTGTTAATTAAAAAAGAAGTTATCATCTGTCATACATTTTTCTTCAAGAATTTGATTCAGTTAACCTTTACTATCACTTTAGTTTACAGGTTTAAGTTGTCTTCATGGAAATACTAAACTAAGTTCTGTGGAATTTGACAGTGCTGCACAAATAAATAATTATTTAAATAAGTAATTGCAAACATAAAGTGTCATTTATTTGACAGGATTTATTTTTTTGTAAATGTAGATATTTTGAATATGTCATTTCATTGACCTCACCCTTTCCTTGTTGGCCAATTAGTACTAGGGATGGGCGAATGTTTCGCAACATTCGAAAAACGGCACGAATTTTAACACATTCGTTCGTTCGAATCGAATTTCGAATGTTTACATAACATTCTAACATTCGATTTTCGAATATTCGGTTTCGAATTTTACGATTACATTCGAAAATATTCGAATTCGAAAAATTTGAATTTAGATTGTAATAGTATTTCTAATGCTTTTTCTTTAAATGTAATATTCGAATTATGCAATATTCGAATTCGAAAAATTTGAATTTAGATTGTAATCGTATTTCTAATGCTTTTTCTTTAAATGTAATATTCGAATTATGCAATATTCGAATTCGAAAAATTCGAATTTAGATTGTAATAGTATTTCTAATGCTTTTTCTTTAAATGTAATATTCGAATTATGCAATACGTGTATTCGAATTCGAAAAATTTGAATTTAGATTGTAATAGTATTTCTAATGCTTTTTCTTTAAATGTAATATTCGAATTATGCAATATTCGAATTCGAAAAATTTGAATTTAGATTGTAATAGTATTTCTAATGCTTTTTCTTTAAATGTAATATTCGAATTATGCAATATTCGAATTCAAAAAATTCGAATTTAGATTGTAATAGTATTTCTAATGCTTTTTCTTTAAATGTAATATTCGAATTATGCAATATTCGAATTCGAAAAATTCGAATTTAGATTGTAATAGTATTTCTAATGCTTTTTCTTTAAATGTAATATTCGAATTATGCAATACGTGTATTCGAATTCGAAAAATTCAAATTTAGATTGTAATAGTATTTCTAATGCTTTTTCTTTAAATGTAATATTCGAATTATGCAATACGTGTATTCGAATTCGAAAAATTCGAATTTAGATTGTAATAGTATTTCTAATGCTTTTAAATGTAATATTCGAATTATGCAATATTCAAATTCGAAAAATTTGAATTTATATTCGAATTTGAAAAATTCGAATTTATATTCGAATTCGAAAAATTCGAATTTCGAATGTAGACATTCGATATAATTATAAACATTCGAATTCGAAAGTGACATTTGAAAACTTTAAATAACATTTGATTTTCGAATTTTTAAGAATATTCGTTCTTATCGACATTCGAATTTAGAATTCGAATTTCGGTAATAACATTCGTTCTACATTCGAAATTCGAAAATGTGCACATTCGCCCATCCCTAATTAGTACTCTAACCGTATACTTTCAATATTTCTGTTCTACTAGAATTTCTTAGCATTTCAATAACAGATATTTCAATATTTAGTTATTACTTATAACAAATATCCTTACAACTGACTTTATGAAGCTCCCTATTTATTTGAAATGTTGCTATGCTTTCAAACATGTAGTATATATTCCTAAATATCATTATTTATGTTTTAATCCCCACTTACTTCTTCATTTCAATCTCTTTCTTATTGATTGTAGTTGTCACACAATCGCTATTGTTAGTTGTATTTAGTAGAGATGCATTCATGCAGTGAGTATTCTCATCACATTCATGTTGTAGCTGAAGTATTCCCCAGTTCCATTATCTTCTATATAGATCAATAGTTTTTTTTTTCCTTTCCCTAGACAGTCTTAGTTTTAAATACATTGTGACAATGTAGATATAAAGGAGACCCTTTTTGCTAAGATTCAATCAATATATAAGGAATGATCCTTTCCTTACATTGAAAAATGCTTAGGTGCTTAAAATAAACAACAATAATTAAATCTGGCTTTTCAAGAAACTATTAGTTCTAAAGTGAAACAGTTATCTAGGGCCATTCATCCCACCAAAACCCAACTGTATCAACTATTTAAAAACATGTCTTACATTCAATTTTTTTTTCTAAATATTTCTAAATATTATATTTTTTAGAATGACTAATCCAAAGAAAATTAAATATATACATTCATCAATCTTTTTTTTTAATCATGTATATTATTTTAATTCAACACTTTATTTAAACGCCTTAATACAATTCTCCCGTGATTAAGTATGATTAATGAAAAATACAAAATTGAATTATCCAAAAGATCTAGATATATAGAAAATTAGAAATAAAAAGAATGGGAAAATTGCAGAAGTTATTAGTCATATTGGTCTGTAGAAGGTAGTGAACAGCAAATACATTGTAACCTAAGGTTAATTTAGAGTAAATGTGACATAATTTTTGCAGAGTAAGGATTCAGAAATTACCAGCTGATTCTTGCACTGATATTTAATCAAGAGCAATTTAAGAAACATTTACTTAGCTGTGTGTGCTGATTACAGTGTATTCACCCATTTTGATTTTTAGAGGTCATTAAAGGAATGTCCAAGAATTTTAAATTACAATAAAGCTTTATGCAAGTCTATTTTTGGTAAGTTTTATTTAAAGGATTTTTTTTTAAAAGGGATATTGTCTGTTATAATTAGACTAAAGCTGTTTTATACAGTGGTTATAATTTTAACAATTACAAATTAAGGGAAACAATACAATTCTAATCTAAAAAAAATTACAACTCAGTTGCCTTTTTTCAATAACAATATAGATTAAATGCAAGTTTGCAAATACCCAGATAAACAAAATAATCCTAACACAGGTGAAACAGTAGAGTAAATTTAAAATCTGAATATTTTCTTTTCCCCCCACAATGATTCAAGTCCATCATTGTTAAAGAATCTTTTGATCCAAGGAATACAAATTACCTATGTTTTGGGATTTCATTGACAATGGAAAGACACTAAAAACTTGATTGATTGATTGATTGATTGATTGATTGATTGATTTGGCCACATGGCTTTTAGTGAACATAAAGACCTACCTCACATAACACCGAAGCATAATCAGACTCTCTTAACTTCAGTGAATCTCTCCAATTTACAACACCTTATCCAAATCAATTTATAACAACGAAAAGTGCAAGGGAAATGTATATATATATTTTTTTATCTGTTTTAATTTTTTTTAAATAATATATAAATCCCTTTGTTAAAAATACATTTTATTATTTTCTATTACAAGCTCAAATAGCATAATTTCATAGACTTGCTTAATTACTAACATATTCCTAAAGGGACACTAAACCCAAAAATTTTCTTTCGTGATTCAGATAGAGCATGTAATTTTAAGCAACTTTCTAATTTACTCCTATTATCAATTTTTCTTCATTTTCTTGCTATCTTTATTTGAAAAAGAAGGCATCTAAGGTTTTTTTTGGTTCAGACCTCTGGACAGCACTTTTTTATTGTTGGATGAATGTATTCACCAATCAGCAAGGACAACCCAGGTTGTTCACCAAAAATGGGCCGGCATTTAAACTTACATTCTTGCATTTCAAATAAAGATACCAAGAGAATGAAGAAAATTTGATAATAGGCGTATATTAGAAAGTTGCTTAAAATTTCATGCTCTATCTGAATCACCAAAGAAAAAATGTGAGTTCAGTGTCCCTTTAATGGTAGAAAAAATAGAAATACATGTTCAATAATTGCTTGTTTTTGTTTTATTTTTTACATATTTGCATTTTTATTTTGAATGAGTTATTTTATAATAAGAGAAATGTCATTGTTTATAAAATATTTACCTAATATGTTTATGTATAAATATATGTGACATTTTAGCAATTGAAAAATACATAACTTGTTGACAAAAACTAGCTGCAGAATATTTAAAGAACTGAATATTGTTAAGAATCCATGCACCATATTGGCCTCTTGAAATTTTGGTATTGTAAGTTTCTAAACCGCATAAAGTTTATCTAAAACATTTCAAATATGACTGGAAAGGTACTTACCTTACTAAGCTGTTGGTACTATCAGGATCTTGCGCTGTTACCATTCCAACTACTGTTCCAATCTTTGCATTTTCATAAACATCCATATCATAAAATGGCATAGAAAATACAGGAGCTTCATCTACATCACCAACAATAACCTTCAGCATTGTTGTATCTTTAAATGGTCCAAACTCAGAAAAGCGGAAATCCAAGTGAGTATTCACTCCTTCAATGTTAAGAGTATATAGTTTCTTTTTTTCATAATTCAATGCCTTAAAAAGAAAAGAAAAAAAAGGTAGGTTATACAAGTGTTTAAAAAGCTTACATACATATAGATAGATAGATAGATAGATTCTATAATTAGTCATTTTATTAAGTAAAAAATGTATCCTTAAATATTTGACTATGATACCTTTTTCTCTTCCCCAGAGAGGATGGAGCGCATCCTATAAGATTCAAAACATGACCCTGCAACATTGAGGGCACTGAAAAATCATGATATTACAGATACTAAGTTAATACACAGAAAGATAATCATTATGGGCCAGATTAGTGGAGCACTATTTAGCTTTTACGCTAGAGTGCTAATTGCGCTAGAAGTAAACTTTTTGTGCTCGTCGGGTTGAGCTCGTATTATGAGTTGTAAGTAAAAAGTTTGCACTCTTGTGCTAACCCAACAGGCCCAAACAGCTTACTTCTAGCGCAATTAGACTATCACATGCACGATAATCTATTACCCTATAGAAGTCAATGGAGAAAAAAAAGTTGAAAAAAACCCTAACACCTTACTCGCGCGCTAACCTGAACTCATGTTCTCATATGTGCAAACCCAAACGCATATTCTCATATGCGCAAACCTGATAGCACATTCACATATGCGCTAACCTGACCACGTATTCTTATATGCAGTTGCACTAACCCGACCGTGTATTCTCATATGCTCTAACCCGACCGCATATTCACATATGCACTAACCCAACATGAAAATATTAATATCTCCCATTCCAATATTCTTTACATAGAAGAATATGTTCTATTTATTCATAAATAAATATTTCTACATATATCTGATGGTATTTTGGTACAATATATATCTAAAACTATTAATATATATATATATATAAAACATTTTCTGCTATGTGAAGAACATAGTAATTTGAAATATTTACAGTAAATACTCAGTATAACACTTTATTAAATACAAATATTGCATAGATATGCTATTACCTGTTTTTATCTACTTAATAGCAAAGGGTCCCAATGCACTTCTATATATGTCTATTTATGTGTATATATGTATTTATGTGTTTATATGTGTATATATGTATTTATGTGTTTATATGTGTATATATGTATTTATGTGTTTATATGTGTATATATGTATTTATGTGTTTATATGTGTATATATGTATTTATGTGTTTATGTGTGTACATATGTATTTATGTGTTTATATGTGTATATATACATATATATATATGTGTGTGTGCATGTGTACATATGTATTTATGTATTTATATGTGTATATATGTATTTATGTGTTTATGTGTGTACATATGTATTTATGTGTTTATATGTGTATATATGTCTGTAAATACATATATACACATATAAATACATGTGTACACATATTTAGACTTCGTTTTACATGTATATATATATGTATGTCTATGTTAAAGTCCTTTGCCTGCCTTTTTTTCTGGGAACTCATATCTTTGAGCCCTTATAACTTTTGTGTGCAATTTTTTTAAATAATTTTAAATAGGGTGTTATTATAAGTGTCACTGTACTTTGTAATGTATTTTTGATGTGTTTTGTGACACTTTTATATTTCGCGAAAACAGTTAACCAGAGCTCTGTAGTTGCATTAATCATTCTAGCGTAAATCACGATTGCGCTCACGTGATCGCAGTTATGCTCAACTCGCAATTTAACCTGCACGCAAACAATTGATAAAACCTGCACGCAAATGTTTGCACTCTTAATCTGGCCCTATATGTTTCAAAATAGTTACTATAATTCTTTTCCACTTTGTTACATTTAGTATAGATAGATGATAGATAGATAGATAGATAGATAGATAGATAGATAGATGAAAGATAAATAGATAGATAGATAGACTTTTTAAATACTAAACAAAAAAAATATATCTGTCATAATTAATTCACTAGGAAATATAAGATGTAATGAATGTAATCATATACATTTTGAGCAGTACAATATTGCTTTTATACCCCTCTTCAGTGCTGAACTTAGGCTTACATTGTTGACAGAAAAGCAATGAAGTTATGTTTGTTACTTAAAATTTTGAAATTACAAACACTATTCCAATGATGTATGTGATTAAATTGAGCATGTTTTCCAGTCAAAATGAGAAAACCACAACAAGCTCCAGCTTTATTCGGATAATCTAGATCTATCTAACAGAAGATTATGGTGAGTAAAAAAAGGTAATGGAATTCCTATACAGGTACAAGAATGACAGATGACTCTCAAGAGTGCATTTGTAGGTCTCACTGAGATTTCCCAAGAGTCTTCACTCTCAGCATCACAGAGTTTCAGTGTATTTTGTTACACAGAGTTATACTGAACTAACAGAAATAATAAATTCAGTTGGTGAAATTGGATTTTTAGTGCCTTACAACATCTCTATAAAACCTATACAAAGATATATATTTAAAACAAATGCATAGTTATTTTTATATAGGAACTTAGATATTAAAATAAATATATATATATTGTGTTTGTGTCTCCTTTTATAGGTTCTTTTTTATGTGTGATTGTGTTTGCATTAGTGTTAGCATAATAACATTGCACCTAAAACAGTATGTGCACATTTGCATTTCACAAACACATCAAATACTAGTTATCATATGTTGCACAATTTCTGTTTAATCCGCCTTTAGTATCACAATTACCATAAAAAAAAAGAAAGTTTTAGAAACAAAATTGTGAATGAAAAAACACACACACTCATATATCAGAACATTTGCAAAAATGCATTTATCAGTTTAAGTTTGTGTTACAATTAAAGCATTTTTTTTTTTTTAAAAATGGTGTTTTAACTCCTTCCTTTAAACATTAAAGACTAGAAATATATGGACATGCAATTATTTCAAAAATTAGTTGTAGAGACATCTTCAAACAGTAAAAATTATAAAGTGCTACAAATACATGTTATTTTTAATGATGTATTTAAACAGCCTTGAGTTGTATTTTAAAAGGAAATGAATCAATATTTTTTTTTATGATTCACAGTTTACAATTAAAAAAAAGTTTATGATTTACTTTTCTATTATCAAATTTGCTTCATTCTCAATGTTATTCTTTGTTAAATAGCACATTTAAGTAGGCAGAGTGCAGCATACACTTCTACCAACGAGTGGCCCTGAAAATGTGTAACATTGATAAAAGTATTCTTGTAAAACTGCTGCCATATAAGGCTCCATACAGGTGCATACTCCTGAGCCTAACTACCTGTTTTTAAACAATGTATATCAAGAAAACAAAGAGAATGTAAAAAAAAACAATACAGTAAACTTCCAGTTAACCAGCACCCATGGCGATTGGTAGATTCCGGATAAGTGTAGTTTCTGGTTGCTTGAGAGTTATTATAAAAAATAGGCCTAACTAGTTCTATAACCCATACTGTACTATAAACGCTGTATTTGCTTGATATTAATATTTAAATACAGTGAATAAAAGCAAATTATTAATTAATATTAATGCCACCTACGTTCAGTCCCGGGCACCCAGTGGCAGCATGATGTCTAATTCTCAGACTGCATTGTGTTTCCAACAACTTTCAAGAGCAGTTATGTAGGGTCTGGTGGCATTAAAAGGGCTTGCTTTCACCTTTTGAGAGCCCAATATAGAGATAGGACGCTGCTGAGCAAAGTTAGTGTTCATTTTAATGCACAGTATCTTCAAAAAAAAAAAATTCTGGTTGCTTAAGAGTGTCGGTTGCTTGAGTTCCGGTTATTTTAGTGTTTACTGTATATATTTTGCTTTCTGTCTTTTTTTTTTTAATGTTACACTTAAATAAATCATGAAAGAATATTTTTGGATTTCATGTTCCTTTAAGGTCACCATACCAGTGAGGTGCTCTATAACAATTATTACCAATAGGTTCAAGAATTTTCTAATTTCTTAATACCATCACATAAGGACGTAGAGTCTTAGAGCTCGATGATATATTCTTCGCCAGCTCAAACCTTCTTTTTCTCGCTGACACTCGCAGGGCTGCCCCAGTGCAATGATCGTAAAAAAGGGGCAGTCCCTGCGAGTTGCGAGATGGTTCCTATTAAAAGTAATGAAGCTCGCTGGATAGAGAAACTTCGCTTCTTAGTGCGAAGTTAGCAGGGAGCAGGGGAGCACTTTAAAATTAAAATCCTGCCGTCAATATAACTCACATTACGCTGCTTTCTGCTTATAGCATCTTACATTCGCCTATATTTTAGTATGCATTTGTTTTTCTATTGGGGTTATAAGTGTTCATATTGTTTTGACAAAAGCTCGCCACCTTTAAGTTGGCGAGAAAAAACTGTGTTATCTGCAGTGCGAAAATCTTTATAGAATTATGCTGGGATTAGTGAGACATTGTTATATACGCCCATGGAACGCCCATGGAACGCCCATGGAACGTCCATTTTACGAAAAAACTATTACACTTTGCAACTTAACAATACAATTTTTCACTGCTTATTTTTGTGTGAATAGTTCAAATATTTGTTTTGTACAATGTTTAAAATATGAATTTTGTTGTGCACATTTCATATGAAAATGCAGTATACGCCCCTTAGCGAGACACCCTGTTTTCAGGGTAAAAAATGGCTTTAGATCATTCCACCAGGGAAATATAACTGTATTATCAAAAAAGGAATCCATATTGCACAAAACTGTACAATGTGTGGGAGTGAAAACAAATTATTTTACACAGGTCACATTATGAGAAGGTGGCAATTTCATTTATACAAGTAGACTTTACCATTTTTCGATAGAAGAATAAACTTTACATGTTTACTGAAACATGTCACCTCTGAGTAAGAATATCTGACATAAATACAAATTCATTGATTTTTTTTTTAACTTCTAAATAAGTTTAGCCAATGTAACTAAGGATTTTGCATTTGCAGTTCAATCATTTACACATGCAATGATATATACTCTAAAACCCTTTGAAAGGCAATGACTTTTTATTACTACAGAACTATCAAGAGATTGCTTCTCAGCTTTTCTCACACGGCCCCTCAGCCCATTATCCCCAGTAACACCAGCACAACCAAGTGCCAGAGAGAGTTGAACTGGGCTGTACTTGTACTGACACATAGTGATCTTATATTTGGTGTGCTGTGTTACTGGAGAAACTAGGCTGTACTGGTATTCAGTCCCAGTACAGCCCAGTATCCCCAGTAACACCAGCACACCTTATATCAGATCAATATGTGCCAGAGAGTGCAAGTACAGCCCATTTTGATATCTCAGTACTCCAGTATAGATCACGTAGTATCACTATGTACCAGAGTTCTGAATCCCAGTAGAGCTCAAATGCTATAGTATCACCAGGTACCAGAGATTTCCGAGTCCCAGTACAGCCCAGAATAACCCTGCACAGATGACACTATATCAGCATATGCCCAGTCCCAGTACAGCCCAGTATCCCCTGTTTAGCTCACGCTAACTGACCATATAATGAGTCCCAGTATCCCCTGCACAGATCACACTATATCAGCATATGCCCAGTCCCAGTACAACCCAGTATCCACTGCACAGATCACTGACTATATGACCATATAATGAGTACCAGTATCTCCAGCTGCAGTTCACACTCCCCAGCCCAGCTTCAGTGCTCTGTCTCAGCTGTGATATTCTCCCCACCACTCGTACATTAACTCCTGTCACTCCTCCTGCATCTGATCTGCTAAGGAAGCTTACAGTCTCTGACCTTTAGTGAGCTACATGTAGTGTTACACACAAACTAGTTCACCTCATAAACCCGGTGTCCGTTGTGATCGTATCTCCAGGTGACACCAGGTGCCGACTGCCATCTGCTACCACCATCTTGCTCAGCCACTTGCAAGCTACTGGTAACCACTGCCATCCTCACATTGTCACATTACAGGGGCTACCTATATGAGTGGCAAGCGGGGTCATTTGACGTAATGATGTTGCGTGCTGACGTCACTGCCTGTCCTGACTGCACAATCGTGAGCAGCACTATACTAGCTCAGATTCAAAGGAGACTCAGTCATTGACAATACAGATGCACTAGCTAAGCTGGTGCTGCAGTCTGCTACTGCCACTTGCCGGGACAGTCCGGGACATTTAAATGGCCGGGACTGGGTCCCAAATTCCGGGACTGTCCTGGCAAATACGGGACAGTTGGCAACTATGCATTGTTCTGCATTTCCATTTCTAACAGAAACTGAAAAGCTCACAGTTTCAGAATGGAATTGAAGGAAAAGGGGACCAAATACATAATACAAGTATATTGCAGACTTTTTTATATATATAATGTATCATTTTATATTACAATCTCAAAGTGTTTAATGTCCCTTTAGGTCACCTTGTAACCGTTTTTGGACTCAAACCTCCATATTTCTAGTCTACACACAAAAAAAAAAGACTTGTGAATAAACTGTGGCAAAAAGCATGTCGGGTTAGTGCACGTGCAATAAGTGTTTCCCTTAAGTTAGTATGCACCTGATTTGCTTGCATGCTAACTTTTTACTTTGAACTTGTAATATGAATGCTAACCCACCCATGTTAAAAGTTTATATTCAGTGCTGTTAGCACACGAGCGGAAACAAATATTTAGTGCACCACTTGCAATCTGACCACATGTGTTTTAAGATAAAGGGAAAATAATGATTATTTTATTTATCATATTTTCGCAAAACATTAATATACTTCACTCATACAGTGCCAGCATATTTCATACAAATACACATCAATAAAACGATGGTGCATTTAGCAATAAAATTTGACATGCAAGATATTATCATGTCATTTATTGATTGACATTTAGGCATGAATTAGAACGTTTTGCTTTGTGTTTTTGCCATAAATGTGCTCTTATTGTTCAACTGTGCACAATGTATTTTAAGCTTCTATGGACCATAATTAAGTCCTATGTTTGTCTTATTTTAAGGTTTATTCTTGACACATTATTATTAACTATCATTACAGGTGGTTTGAGCTGAAACAGCATAGGACAAATGTGTTTTGATTAGGTACATTACACAAAGGCAATTAATGAAGCTCATTTATTTAATTAAATGTTTGAGAAAAATAATTGATTCCAATTATAAAATTATTATAATTTGGATATAACAATTTTATTTATGATCATAAATGAATCAGTGTTTATTATTTTTGATCAAACTGGAGTCCATTCTATTTAGACTTAGATAACATTTATTGTACTAGCAGTACATGACTTTACTCTGTCTGATGTGATAAATAGACAATTACCAGTACAATAATTTACAAAAATCTACACAATTCAGATTTTTTTTTATTACATAATATAATTTACTAGGATAAATGTAATAGAAAACATATATACCGTGAATTCAGAAACTATTCAAACCCCTTCATTTTATTTTCATTTTGTATGTTGCAGCCTTATGCTAAAAATGATTTAAAGAATTTTATTTTTTTACATCAATCTACACTCCATTACCCTTAATCTTTTAATGCCGTTATGCCGTTCTATTCCATCATAATTACACTGGGCTTTAAAGCCGTTATGACGAAATAGAACTTCATAGCCAACGGCCATCTGTGTGTCCAGGATTTGATTGCGGTCTGGAGGGCATTGCTAGGGTTGTAGGGACGCCCCCCAGATGCGATCCAATAATTGAAATTTCACGATCGTGTGCACAATCACGTGGTTACAATTCGTCTACATCGAAACAGTTGTTCCCATTTAGACACTTTAACCCTGTCGCGAAAGGGTTAATGACAAAACAAACAGATTTGTAATAATGTTGCAAATTTATTAAAAATAAAAAACTGAAATGTCACATTGACATAAGTATTTAGAGCCTCTGTTGCATCTTATTTCTCTGGATCATCTTTGAGATGTTCCTACACTTTGATTGGTGTCAACCTGTGGCAAATTCAATTGATTGGACAAGATTTGGAAAGGTACACACCTTTCTATATAAAGTCTCACAGCTAAACTTTCAGAGCAAACACCAAGCAATGAGATCAAAGAAACTCCCTTTAAAGCACAGAGACAGGATTGTGTAGAAGCACAGATCTGGGGAGGTGACAACAAAATTTTAGCTGCATTGAAGGTTTCCAAGAGCACAGTGGCCTCCACAATTCTTAAATGGAAGCCTCTTTCTAGAGCTGGCTGCCCAGCAAAACTAAGCAATCAGGGAGAGAAGGGCCTTGGTAAGGGAGTTGACCATTAACCCAATGGTCAATCTGGTTGAGCTCCAGAGATTATGTGTGGAGATGGGAGAAACTTGAAGAACTGTCATCGCTGCAACACTCCACCATTGGTCTTTTTGACAGAGTATCCAGACAGAAGCCTCTACTCAGAAACATTAAAGCCCACTAGAAATTGGCTAAAGGACTCTCAGACTGTGAGATACAAGATTTTATGGTCTGATGAAAGAAAGATTGAACTGTTTGTCTTCAATTCTATGCATCATGCCTGGAGGAACCCAGGCACCGCTCATAACCTGCGCAATACCATCCCAATGAAAAAGCATGGTGGTAAGAGCATCATTTTTTTGGGGTGTTTTCCAGTGGCAGGGAATGGGGGACTTGTCAGAGTTGAGGGAAAACAAAATATAGAGATATCCTTAAAGAAAATCTAGTACAGAGCACTAAGGATCTCAGACTGGGCCGAAGGTTCACCTTCCAACAGAACAATGATCTTAAGCACCACAGCCAAGACAAAAAAAAGAGTGACTTAGGGACAACTCTGTGAATGTCCTTCAGTGGCCCAGCCAGAGCCCAGACTTGAACCCAATTGAACATCTATGGAGAGTCCTGAAATTCCTCATCCAACTTGAAAGAGCTTGAAAGGATCTGCAGAGAAGAATGGCATAAAAATACCAAAAAAAGGTGTGCAAAGCTTGTTGCATTATACGCAAAAAGACTTGAATCTGTAATCGCTTAGTTTTGAGCTAAGGGTCAGAATACTTACATTAATGTGATATTTCAGTTATATAGGTTTTTTTTAAATAAATTTACAAAGTTATCAAAAATCATTTTTTTCTTTATCATTATGGGATATGGAATGCAGATAGATGTGAAAAAAAAATCAAACCATGTTAGAAAAACAAATTGTGAAAAAAAAATGAAGGGGTCTAAATATTTTATGAACACTGCACTGTATAAAAGTATGAAAATTAGGAATTCTGGTGGGCGGGTCATGGGGCAGCAGCACAAAGAAAGAGCCTTCTGTAAAGTGTACAAAGGAATTAATTGACTACCCAGATGAATATTTCCTTGGCAAACATGGTGCCTGGACATCTTATTCCTTGTATCAATAGAGAAAGTGACCCTCCCCCCAACCAGAAGCAATTAATTCTGATTTTGCCTGGACCTACTCTGGCACTGACCTTCCAGCACTGCTGCCCAGTTTATATCAGGCCTGATGTGTTTGCTCTCCCCAATGCACTCTGGAATACTCTTGACCTAAGATAATAACTAAGTAAAAACTCAGTACTCTTTTGCCACTTTTAGTTTTTAAGTTTTAGAAAATGCATCACTAATACAATCTCTTATTGTCAAATGTTTTATATATATATATATATATATATATATATATATATATGTATGTATGTGTGTGTGTGTGTGTTGGTTTGTATGCATTGTTTCTTAGGCCTGTATACTATGGTGTTAAGTTACTGAATATCAATTGTAAAATAGAAGAGGAAGGAAAAGTAATGTCGGATATGTAGATTTCCAGTATAGTCCTATATTGGTAGTATCTTTTTCAACTCTGCTCTGAATCAGACTAACAAGATCCAAAGCATTTAGCCACCTGGGGCATTACTCATGGGAAAAGCCTTATATTAAATATTACACTGCAGGCTTGGCTATAAATGAAAAAAAAAAAAAAAAGACAATACTAAAATGTGCTCCAAATCTAAATCGGGAGATAAAAGAAATAGAAATGGGTCTGACACTTCATCTAATTTCCAAATAGGATTGTTGGACCAACCGTTAACTACTAAAGAGTTGCACGCTATAGTTCAAAGCTTTCAAAAATGTATGGATAATTTGACAGGAAAAATAAGCAAGTAAATGCCAGATAGAATGAAATTGAGGAAAGGGATTAAAATCTAGTGGATTCTGTCACTAGCATATCTAAAAAAACTTGAAAACCTAGAACACCAAAACCAGGATCTTCCCCTGCACATAGAAGATCTAGAAAACAGATGAAGGTGAAATAGCGTATACCTTCTGGATCTGTCAGAGGCAGTAAAATAAACTGACCTCATACATTTTGTAGAACACTCTTTGCCCTCCTAATTAGACCTAGTTCAAACATAATTTATTTAAGTGTAGTGTTCAAACACAGAGTAGGCCCTGAGAAAATATGCTTCAGGAGACTCAGTTCCACCTAGGCAGGTTATGATTAAATTTCTGCATTTCAAAATGCATACAGAAAGTTCCCTGACCTCATGTCAGGGATCTAATGAAAATATATAAAGATTTTTCTCCCCTTTGTTCTGCTTTAAATAAAGAGTATACAAAGGTATTCCTGCTATACCCTGCTAAATTGAAGTTCCTGACTCCCACAATCCCCAAGCTTTTTGACTCCCCTCAAAAGTTCAGGGAGAATCTGCAGTCTTATCAATCCAATGTGCAATGCACACCACCTTATTTTCACCACTCTGACTTGGGTTGATTAGCTCAAATAATCTATATTGCTGAATTGTACTGACTGTTACTACCTATACTTAAAATGTATGGTTTATTCAAGGCAATGGGTACACTTACCTGATTATTTAGTGGTCTACTTTGATAGTTAAAATAATTAATTGGTTATGTTTTGTTGAATTGTCAATTGTTGGATCCCAACTGTTATTAATAGAGGTATCCTCACTCTCTAGGTCTGAGAGCATCACTGAATTCTGCATACACAAATGTTACTTCTGTTTATACGATTATTGGTTTAAAGGGACATTAAACTCAAATTTCTTTCATGATTCAGATAGAGAAAACAATTTTAAACAACATTCCAATTTACTTTTATTGTCAAATTTGCTTAATTCTTTAGATATCCTTTGTTGTAAAAAATATCAATGCACATGGTTGAGCCAATCACACGAGGCATCTATGCATCCAATTAGCAGCTACTGATGCTATCTAGATATGCTTTTCAGAAAAGGATATCAAGAGAATTAAGTCAATTAAATCAGCGGTCGGTTTTATTACAGTCAAACACTCTTCCTAGGGTTGAAATAATATTAACTTTATCTATAGCCATTTCGTAAAGTCAATTTTTCTATTGACTTTAAGTGCATTTTATCTCATGGGGCTCCATGTACTAAAGCATCAATTTTTTCGCCGACAACGTGTTTGCTCGACTCGCTCTAACTCGCAGCTAGCGAGATGTTGCCCGCCCGCCATATGTACTAAAAACTATTCAAAAAAAAGGCGCGTCTAATCCGCATTGAGCACTGGCGAATGATTCATACATATGACGCCTCGCTATTTGCGAATGTACTATTAATCGCTTACAAACTGTCAGTCATGTTTGTCCCACGTGACTGCAAGGTGTCAGAAACGTCAGCTTTGTCGCGGGAACATATTGCAGCACTATATAAGCTCTATTTAATAAAGTTTTTCAGACTGCATATTTCAAGAACTTGAAGCTTTACTGACTTTTATTGTTATCGATAAATTAAGTATGGCTACTTCTCGATCTGATTCACAGTCCAAATCGAAGAATCCCCACTTCTCACATCAGCAGAACCTGGTTCTTGTCGATATGGTGCTAGACTCATATGACTATTTATTTGGTTGTCGTTCGAAGCAAACGTCTAGTATCCGTAAAAAAAGTATATGGACCCGGATAAGTGATGCTGTCAGTGCTCAGGGACCTGGGAAAAAGGACGTTGATCAAATAAAAAAAAGGTACAACGACATCAAACGATTTGCAAAAGCCAAATTGGCAAAAGAAAAAAATTCAACCCGTGCTACCGGAGGTGGAACAGCTTATGTCGCTGATCTTAATGATTACGAGCAGAGACTGGTGCAGCGTCTAGGCCCAGAAGTAATCGTCGGGATCACATATGATTGTGATAGCGACCTAAGAGGTAAAACATTTATCGAATTACTATAATTTAAATTGAATGTTGATCATATTGTAATTATCCATTAGAGTTGGTTTATACAAATATGTATCTTGTAAAGATATTTTGTCCAATCAATTTTTTGGTGCGTCAATTTTGATTAAGTTAAATCAATGCAGATTAATGCTAGATTTTTGTATAGCTTAACCAATAACGTATGTAATGTAATATTCATGATCACAGATGATTGTGATAGCGACCGAAGATGTAAAACAATTATCGAATTACTATTATTTGATTTGAATGATGATCATATTGTAATTATCCATTAGAGTTGGTTTATCCAAATATCTATCTTGTAAAGATATTTTTTCAAATCAATTTTTTGGTGCGTCAATTTTGATTACGTTACATCAATGCAGATTACTGTTAGATTTTTGTATAGCTTAACCAATAACGTATGTAATGTAATATTCATGATCACAGATGATTGTGATAGCGACCGAAGATGTAAAACATTAATATAATTACTATTTTTTAAATTGAATGATGATCATATTGTAATTTTCCAGTGGAGTCGGTTTATAAAAATATTTAACATTTAATTATATTTTGGAAAATCAATATTTATTGGCGCCAATTTTGATTATAGTCCTATTACTGCTTTATTTTTGTATTGCTTTATAAATAACAATTCTATTTTAATTTACTTCATTTTCTTGATATCCTTTGATGAAAAGCATATTTAGAACTGCTTACTAGCTAATTGTAAATAGACGCCTTTAATGGAAGTAAATTTCGATCTATTTTAAAATCTTAATTTCTTTATGACTGATGAACAAATCTTTTGTGGTTTAATGTCCCTATTCATCAAATCAAAAGCTGTGCCAAACAATATTGTTATTGCTATGTGAGCTCTGTATTCAACGATCGTTTGAAAATACAGTGCTATATTTTTGTAGACAAATTCACAAAAACAAACGTTACAGTATACATTAGACAAGCATGTATACAGACCAAAAAATATACACTTATACATGCAGATACACACACACTAATATTATACACTTACACATGCAGATACACACTCTCAACATTACTGTATATATAATATCAAGATATTGTTTTTTAAGCGGATTAATGAGTGTTTAAATGCTATTATTTAAAAAAAACTTGAATAGTTGGTTTCACATAAAACAATAGTCCTGTGTTTATGTAATCTTTCATTCTATTCATTATTCTTTCATTCTATTCATTCTATTCATTCATTCAACTAATTTATGATGTATCAACAAGCTCTTATAAGTATTCTTTGAACTTGTCATTTAATTAGCAAATGAGCAGACGACTCTTTTTCGTTTACAGTTAATTGTTAACAAGGTAATTAAATGACAAGTTCAAATAACACTTATAACAGCTTGTTGATACATAATACAATGAATGAATAGAATTAAAGAATATAATAGAATGAATAATGAATAGAATGAAAGATTACATAAACACAGGACTATTGTTTTATGTCAAACAAAGTACTCAACACTTTTTAAATACTAGAAACAAGCTTTACAAAACAGTTTCAATACAAACAACCTTGAGTGTCTACAAAAATTTTTAATTTTTACATTCAAATTCTTCAACCTGGTTACTATTGTGTGTGCTACACTGTCCCTTTCAATAACCACTATTTAAAATTTTAAATATTAGTTGTTTATTAATCTTCTATGGATCGAAACATGAATAACGATTGATTTTATTTATCTCTTAACAGCTCGACCACAATCCGTGACAGCTAGGGGTGGTGATGACCCTGCTTCAGCCATTCCATCAACCTCCTCTGGGACATCGATGACTAGTGGTGGTGTCGTTATTGGGCAAACGATAAGAAGCACATCATCTGCTAGCCATACCTTTTTATCAGCGGATACACTTCCAGATATCCGTACCAGCACCCCTGAAACCAGTGTTGGTAGAGGTACAGGTAAACAATATATTTTCATTTTTTCCCATTCTCCTCTGGTCATACTGGTCAAAGCTAACCGAAATTCGCTTTCTCTCAAAAAATCTAATTACTTGAATTCCATTTTTTTTTTTCTTTTAAAAGCGTGGTAGTTTTTGCTCACTTAGGCCATATAGATAACATTGATTTATTGCAATTTTTTTATTTTTGATTTTTCACTAAAGAAATTTTATTTTAATATATATATATATATTTTTTTTTTTTTCATAGCTGACCTTGGACATCTTTTTCGGAACATGACGGGAAGTTCTCCACGGTTGTTTGATGGTGAGAATCTGTACTATTAATACATTCCTTTTTTTTTAAATTTTCTTCTTATACATAAATATCAAGATAGCAACATCTTCATATATATTATTATTTTTTGGATATATAAAGATATATATTTATATAAATAAAAATATATATATTGCTATCTATATATATATATATATATATATATATACATATATATATATATATATATATATATATATCTATATATCTATATATATACACATTTATATATATAGATAGATATATTTAGAATTTTAGATCATAAAAAGGCATCAATCACTCGTCATTTAAAATTAAAAAGAGCATTTAATAATACAAAAGCTTCATTAAATTTTCTAAAAAAAAAAAAATTATTTTTGTGTTATGAACAGTTGAATTTTAGTTACAAATGACATGTGAGTGCTGCCTTTTTTCCATAGTACATATTCACAGCTGCTACTAAATATTTTGTTAGTATTTTATTTTTTTATGAACAAAAATCGTTAAAAAAAAATTTAATTTTTTTTTTAAAATATATATATATATATATATATATAGATATATATATATATTTTTTTTTATATATATATATATATTTATATATCTACATTATATTTTTATATAGATATTAAAATCTTAATATATTCATATATATTCATTTTTTTATTTTTAATTTTCACAGATCCAGAGGAGTCATCGAGGGAGGTCATCTTAAACCTGGTTGCTGTACAACCAGAAAGACCTGAGGAGGAGGAACTTCAATCCAGGGATCATGGAAGTGAGACCCCAGATTTGTTGGATGATATCATGGATGCACAACCAATGGAGATCCATGAACCTGTCCCTGATGAAGCAGAAGTACAAGAACAAACAATTCAAGGAAATGTAGAGCCAGCGGAAACACAATCTAATGAAAGACCTGTGGTACCTGGCAACAATGAAATTGAAGAAGTGGATGATGTCTGTCTCAATGAAATGATCTCTCTTGCTAGACAATATAGGGTGGATCATAGAGAGTTACAGAATGTTTTAATCGCACACCTGGACCGAAGTGCATCATTAGCAGAAAGACAATTGCAGTTAGACAGAGAGAGGTTTGATTGGCAGAGGCGAATGGACGAGGAGCACAACGAACAGATAAACCGTTCATTACACCTCGCAGAACAAACAATGAATTCTCTCCTGTCCATTATTCGTGAAAGACAGGGTCCTTCTGAACCAAATAGGCCAGGACAGTAGTGATAGACATCTTTATTAATTGTATTAATAACTTGAGTTTATACTGTTTTTGATGTTGCACTTTTTGATTTGTTTTATATTTTTGTTCAAAATATATTTATATTTTCGAGTTGCACTAATATTTTTAAAAAAAATTTTTTGAGTTTTTTATTAAAATTTTTGAAAAAAGAATGAATCCAAATTTTTTTTCATTGAAATTTTTTTTTTATTGCTTACAATATATTTTTTTTTTATGAAATTTAAAAAAAAAAGAACAAAAATTTCAATTTTTATAACAAACACTCATCATCCCTTTTTTTTTTTGGATGTTTCTAAATTTGTAATTTTTTTTTTCAAAACAATAGAAAGTGCTTTAAAAGATTTATTTAAAAAAAAAAACTAAATGCCATATTTCTGGTACAAAAAATCAACTTGCTCCATCAACATTCCCATTATCGACCTAATTTTTGCCAATTTAATTTTGAAGTTATCATCCAAAAAAGTTTGTGTGCTTTCATCGATTTTTTCTTCAAAAACTTCTATACCTTAAAATAAATAAAAATAAATTAAATTCACATATTAATCACATAACAAAATATAAATAATATATTGATATCTGTATATACCTTCATTTTCTTTGGGAGGTATGATATCCATATCATTTTCTGTCTGCACAATTTTTTCCTCTAATGTGTAAGCATCGCTTGAACCAGAGGCTAAAGTAAAATAAATAAATAAAATTTTTAATTTTTAATTTATTGTTTTTACAATTATTCTATTTTTGACAAAGGTAACTAAATAAAATACCTTTGTCTATCAGATTTTTTTTAGGAGGAAACATGTTTTGTCCAATATCATTAGTTGTTGCGTATACCATGCCATCCAATTCTATTTCAACTTGTACCGCTTTGTCCAAAGGTTGACCTTTTTATAAATATATAAAAAATTAAAATTAAAATTACATTATTTTTTCTATATTTCACTTCCCTAAAAAACAAAAATTCTAATACCTCTTCCAAGATTAGTATCATCATCTTTTGTGCATGGCTCATCGACCTCAAGATCAAAATAATAATTTGGTTCTTTTTCAAAGGATGGAATTTCTTCATAAGAACATAAATGTGCATTAGATTATTAAACATCATTTTTTTTTTAATTATTATTTATTTTATTTACAATTTATAAAACCTTGTTAACGCTGTTCTATAGTTATGTACCTTTTTGAGTGTTGACAGCCATTTTTTTCACTGCTCTGTTATTTTTGGGAGTCATTGGTATGTCCATAAGTGTCAAAGGAAGGGGTGGTGAAGTGATCCCACTATTTGGCGTTTCAATCCTTATTTCTCTTAAATAACGTGGAATTTTTTGAGTTTTTGATTTTGATTTTTTCATATCTGTTTGTAAAAATTGACTTTATTTTTATAGTTGTAATGATTAATAGATGTTAATTTTCATTTCATATATGCAAGTTGAAGATATACTAAAAACAAACATTTTCTGTATTAATAATACTAAAAATATATGATTAAATCGATTATCGAATGCTACTATCAATGTAAAATTGGATTTTGAGATTTCTATTAATTAAAGGATTATTAGACAGTACATTCTAGTTTAATCAACAAGTATATAGCTTACTTAAAGGTGAATAGCTTTATAAAAAAAATAAGATACTATAAATAACAGTCTATTAAAGCTAAAGGAACAATGAACATAATTTTTGTCTTTCAATGTTCAGATAGAAAAGTTTTAACGGAATACTGAAAGTCAAATGTGTTGTCCCTTGTTCCTACTATTATTGAAAATCAATCAATGGTGAAAGGTAAAAGATGACGCAGTTATTGGACTTACTATCAATAACTATTCAAATTGAAACTTACTATAAGTAACACTAAACATTTATACTTACAGTTTCTTATTAGTCGTTTAATTGAATTGTAATAATTAGTTTCCCTACGCCTCAAATCACTGTACTTTCTTAGGCATTGACGTCTTGTCCTTTTTATCTTTGATACTCTATACATCCTTCTTATCATTTTGTATATAATATGATCACGACTGTCCTGCTTTACCAATCGAACTCCTCCCATACGATGAGGAAAATATCGTTCCATTGCATATACCAGAATGACTATTTCTCCAGCTGTGAAAGGCTCCGTTAGCGACATGTTAGTATCTGACGTCACAACTATACTTGTCAATCAAATTGACGCATGACTATTTTTACAATGTAGCATTATTTATTGTTGAATCTTTATTTTTCTAATACTATGTAACATGAATAATATTGTTGTTCTGACTAACCATTAATAACCAATATTATATTAAATTTCTGTTGGAACGATAAATTTTGCATGAGGAATGAACAATGACGATATAAATATATCGTCAGGGATAATCTTTTTATTAGTACATCACTATATCCTAGGTCATTGACCACAGATAACACTACCAATATATATATTCTCAAATTTTGTGATTCATTTATATTTGATACAATTACTATGTAACAAAATCACTGGTTAAATGTAGAATAGTAAGTCTAATATGTAACCTTTTGAATAGATAAATGTTGAACTTTTTTAGTTATGTAAATATATTAGTTGTATTAGGATAGAAATAGTTATAATTCTTATTCTTGTTGCCTTTTGAACTTAAAATAAATTGTTATATTATTTTCATTTAAAAAAAATTCTGTTTCATTTATTTTTGGGGTGTGAACAATGAAAATAAGGTTTGTTTAGAAAAAGGGCTACAAAGAAATAACAATATGATGATGTTGCACACAAATTTTATTTGAAAAAACAAAAAAAAAAATGCAGAACACAATTTACATAAGATGAACAAATTGTTAGAGAAAGATCAATCTTCAAAATATTGGTCAGAAACCATATCCCTTGTGGCCATGCCACGTCTATTGGTGTTTTCTCTGAAAATTTCTTCTGGAAAGTCATTAAAAGGCATGGCAATATCGTCATCAATGGGGCATCCTCTTTTGGTGGCAATATTATGCAAGACACAGCAAACTAAGATGATTCTTGCTACTTTTTCTGTAGAATACTGCATTGCACCGCCAGATCTGTCCAGACATCGGAACCTCATTTTCAATAATCCAAAAGTCCTTTCGATGACACCCCTTGTGCTCTTGTGTGCTTCATTAAAACGAATATGTTTCTGGAGTTGGGGGTTATTATAGGGTGTCAGAAGCCATTCATAACAAGGGTAACCGGCATCCCCTGTAATTAAAAAAATAAAATATTGATGTAAGTCATTCCAAAAAGACAAAATAATTTTTATTAGTTATTGAGGCTAGCGTCAAATTAGTATAAATTTATAGTAACAAATTAAAAATTTAATTATATAATGTGTTTTTTTTTCAAAATTTATTTATATATCCTTTGTTGAAAAAATATCAATGCACAAATGTGAGCCAATCAAACAAGGCCTCTAGGTGCATCAACCAATCGGCAGCTATTGAGCATATATCTAGATATGATTTTCAACAATTGATATAAAAAGAATAAAAAGTCAATTTGAAAGTCGTTTAAAATTACATGCTCTTTAGAAAACCTTTAAAAATTTTGGTTGAGTTCAATTCAAGCTTACCTAATAACCATCCCTCTGGCATTTCCCCATTTTCAAATTTTTGGTACAGTCCAGTCTGCCGCAGGATATAAGCGTCATGGCAGGAGCCAGGGTAATTTGATCTCACGCTGATAATTCTCATTTTGGGGTCACAAACCATCTGTACATTCAAGGAATGGCAGGACTTTCGGTTGCGGTAAATCTCCTCCCGTAACCGTGGCGGTCGAACTGCAATATGGGTACAGTCTATTGCCCCAAGAACATTTGGCATTCCAGCCACACTGTAGAATTGCGACTTTATCGATTGCCACTCTTCTGTGGTAGATGGTAGACAAACATATTCGGGGAATATATGCATGAGTGCATCGATAACTTTGGAAAGATGACGAGAAAAGGCAGACTGACTGAAACCAATGATGACGCTGGACACTGCCTGAATTGATCCGGTGGCAAAAAAGTGCAAGGCAGCAAGAAACTTTAGTATTCCGGGAATGGCCCTTGAACGAGCCGTCACAGGCTCTAGAAAATGTGCTATTTGAGAATATAAAGACAATATTGAATGTCGATCCAGACGGAACCTTTGAATAACCTCTCGATCGGAAAGGGCATCTAAAGGAACCCGAGGAAGGAATACCCGCTGTACTCGTAATCTAGAATGGAAGATAAACAAGGGGCGCCAACATAGTGTGAATCGTTCAAACAACAAGTATAAAAGTGATGTGCAAAAAACTACTCACAAGGAAAGTGGCACCTTAAATGAATAAGGTGCGATAAAGCAGGCTGACATTCAAATTCCAGCAGTCAGTACGCTGGAGGTCTCACCCAGAGGACCTGTGGAATCCAGATAGGCGTCTAGAAAGTAGCACCCACGTTTTTTAGGGCCAATGGCCGGACCAGGTGAGCTGCAAGCTGATAGGTGTTCTCCTGCTGCACTCACGCCACCGAGACTTTTCTCCAAAAACGACAGTGTCAGTGTATGAAAGGTTCCGTGGTAAAAGTCCTGTTTCAAAAACAAGTGGATCGTGGAAAGAAGCAAAAATACCGGGTCGTGGTATAAAACAAACAGTATTTATTTTGCAACGCGTTTCTCAGTCTATTCCAGACCGTTTCATCAGGCATAATCATAGTTAACAATAGAGATCTATTTAAACCCACAGTGACCCGGAATTGAAACAAAAGGTCAACTCTATTAACAATGTTGCAATTGCAAAAACATTTAACTTTTGATACATTGTATAAATTGGTTTGAACAATTTTGACCACACAGATAACACTTAAATAAAAAGTATATAAAAAACCCTATTCGCAATTACCAAATATATCTGGAAAAAAATAAAATATCTCATAGTAAACTGGACATATATTAACATGTGTGTATATGTATATCTCATCTCCTGGTTTGGATTCGAACCCAGGACCTAATGTGTGCTAGGCAATGGAAAAATCATAAGGCTACCTTTATGTCTTGTTTGAATTTCTTGCAAAAAGGATTAGTATTGATACAAAATATATAAATTGATCTACATGTCTCACAATGTCTAGAAGATAATCTTATTTGGTCTTTTTAATAAATGACTCTAATTTTTTTTTTTTTAAAACCAAACTAAAAGGAATTTTCTTATAAATATAAAACTAAAAAAGAAATGTTCGTGACAAATGCTTACTATAAATAAGTGACATATAAAAATTGTAAAAAATATATATGTATATATATATTTTATTTTATGGCTCCACTGGACTTGAACTTGGGACCTTCTGTATGTTAAGCGAGCATGAAATTGATAAGGCTATCTTGAAGGGCTATTTTTATGTTATATATTGGAGCAGAAATATGTTAGGAATTATGTGATTAATAATATGTATATATATATTTGGGACTCACTGGACTCGAACTTGGGACCTTTTGTATGTTAGGCGAACAAGAAATTGGTAAAGCTATCTTGAAAGTTTATGTTATATATTGGGGGCGGAAATATATTTGGGAATTATGTTATTAATTGTTTCCAATCATATACAACAACCAAATAGACTAAAAAGTGTATCCAGAATGTATATAAACAATTGTAGGTGTATGTATTGATGAATAATCAAACATTCAAAAAGATGAAATGTGCAAAATAGTGTATCGTAGAAAATAATATAAATCAGGTATGTAAAATATAATATAATATGAAACTATATAGGTGCTTGGACTATTAGGTTTAGAACCGGATAGACAAGTGCATACATATACACAACTATGTGGACATGCTCATCATGGGCATATACACATAAATATAAGTGTATGGAAACATAACATATTCTATATGTGTCTAAATTGCATTAACGCAATATATTATTGAAGACTGACAAAGAAGAGAAAAAGAAATAAGAGAGATATAATGTAGTGGTATCAACATATTGTAGTGTTTGTTAATGTATATCAAAAAATATAAGAAAATATGATGTACTAGACCCTAAAAGCTAAATCTCATATTAGATATAAATGTAACCTGGTATAAAAGTGATAATTTATGTGAAGGCTGCCAAATCTACATTGGCGTTTAAGCCTAATGGATACAAGGTTTTGAGTTTGTGTATCCAATATGTTTCTAATTGCCTGAGTTTAATCAGACGATCATAATCTGTGGAAGGTGGTACATGATCAATAGGGATAATTTTATAGATATCTGAACTCCCGTCATGTATCGTTTCACAATGGTTGGGGACACTATGGTTGGTTTTAGTTTTTTTACAATTTTTACAATTTCGATGATGTTCACCCCAACGGGTACGGAGATTTCTAATAGTGCGCCCTACATACTGGACGCCACAAATACAATTAAGGAGATGCACTATATATTTAGATTCGCAATTGAGACGATGTGTGATTTGATAAGTTAAACCAGTAATATTGGATTTAAAAGATTTTTGTGAAATTGTAAATTTGCACATGTTGCAACCTCTTTTGCCACATTTAAATGATCCATGGGAAGCTAAAAAGTTTAAAGTTTTGGTTTGTTTATTGGACCGAAATTGGCAAATGTTTTACTCTTTTACTGGGGGCTAATTGATTCCTTAAAGTGGGAGCTCGTCTATATACAATTTGGGTTTTTCACCGACTATATCTTTAAGGAAAGGATCCTTTTGGATAATGTTCCAATGTTTATGTAGTATGTTTCGAATTTTGTAGTGGTTGTTATTGTATTGTGTAATGAAAAGTGGTTCACAAACAACGTTGTTTGTGGATTTCTTTTTGGTTTGATTGTTGGTGCTATTTTGGACTTTTTCAAAGATTAATTCTCTATCTAGATTGCGTGCTTTTTTAAGACATTGATTTAGTAGATCTATAGGATAACCTTTGTCTACAAAGCGTTGGTAAAGAACCTTGCTTTGAATGTCAAAAGATTCTAAATTGGAGCAATTCCTGCGTATTCTCTTAAATTGGCTGTATGGGATGTTTCTTTTCCACCCTATATGGTGGTTACTAGAGAAGTCTAGATAGCTGTTGCTATCGACTTTTTTGAAAAAGTTTGAGAAATGATGTTACCTTGATTATCCCAACTTAGTAATAGATCCAAGAATTCTATTGAAGATTTTTGTATATTAGCTGTGAAGGTTAAACCCATCTGATTCTGATTTAAATGTTCTATTAGTGTGTTAGCTAGCTCGTGGCTCCCTCTTAAAATAAAAATCAGGTCATCTATATAGCGGCCATAGTATACCAGGTTCGCCCAAAAGCTTGAGGAATAAATATATCGGTCTTCAAAGATTCCCATAAACAAATTTGCAAAGCTCGGGGCGAACCTGGTACCCATGGCCGTCCCCTTGACCTGTAGAAAAAATCTATCTTGAAAAATAAAATAATTGTGCTTGAGGATGTATTCTATTCCTTCCAATATAAATTCTTTTTGGATGTCTGGCATATATAGGTCCTTTTCCAAAAAGATGGAAACTGCATTAATACCCATGTTATGGCAAATGTTAGAATAAAGGGAGCCAACATCACAAGTGATCCAAATTAGATCATCGTTAGTAGAAATGTTTTTAAGTTGATATAGTAAATGTTGTGCTATCTCTGATATAGGAGGGTAAAGTAACAACATATTTTTGTAAAAATTGATCTAAATAAAAAGATAAATTGTATGTGAGGTTACCAATGCCTGCTATAATGGGGCGTCCAGGTGGATTAACTTGATCTTTGTGGATTTTGGGCAGGTGGTAATAGTGTGCCACACTAGGATTTGTGACTTTGAGAAATTCTTTCTCTTCTTTATTTAGAATACCTGTGGATATGCCCTTTTGTATTAGTGTACTGTACCCTTTTAGGAAAATACTTGTTGGATTGAAAGAGATTTCCCTATAATATTCAGTGTCTGTTAAAATTCTATTGGCCTCTTTGAGATAATCTCCTAGATCTTGTAGGACAATACCACCGCCCTTATCTGCATCCTTGATTATCAGATTTTTATTGTTGGCTAGCATACGTAAAGCTGTTTGTTCGCTTTTGTGTAAATGGTACTGTTTTTTGTGATCTTTTGAAAGTTTTTCAAGATCCTCAATGACTGATCTTTGATATAATTCTATATAGTGGTTTGTTGAAAAAGATGGTGTAAATTGGGATTTTACCTTAATATCTGTATGAATATAATCATCAAATAAATGGGTAGTTAAGCTTTCTGTTTCTGCAAATATGACCTTCATATTCTTATTAGGGGTCATATTATTGACTAGTATAGTCCTGTGTATTTTCAGGTTGTATATATTTTTGTTGTTTTAGTTTCTTTTGTGCAAATAATTTCTGCAAGGATAGTTTCCTTGTAAATTTATTAACATCCACAAATAGATGATATAAGTTGTGAGGATTGGGTGGGCAGTATGAAAGGCCTTTGTGGAGTACTCTTTCTCATTAGTTGTTAGAATGTGCGATGATAAATTGAATATACCTGTTCTAATTTGGATAATTTTTCTTTTTTGGCTGATAAACCCCTTCCTCTAGACCCTCTTGGTCTGAAGTGTACGGTCTTTTTCGTTGTTTTTCTACACTTAGGTTGCTGTTTGGAAAGGGATGTCTGTTGTGATTTTGGCCATTCTCTAAAAAAGAAGAGGAATGTTTCATATGAGGTGCCTGGTGTGTTTTCTTCATCTGGCAAAGATGCTAAAATATTGAATCTATTTGTGTGTTCTAATGGATTGTTTGGTTTGAGTATATGCCCATGGGTCTCTCCAAAAGTGTTCTATTAGGTTGTTGTGTATGATAATTTGTTGTAACCTGATTGTGAGAAGTAGGATGATTGGAATGAGGCCTGAAGCCATGCTGGGGTGAAAAATGTTGTTGATATGTGTTAGAATGGTTATCACGAAATTGACTCTGATATGTCCCTTGTGGATATTGTTGGGAATGTCTATTTGTGTTGGAGTAATAAGTTCTAGGTCCATAGTTTATTACGGGGGTTTGGGGAATTGAATCTGTAATTCTCATTGTAGTGCGGTCTATAATTAGTATTGTAATTGTTATGTGTATTCCTGTAGGTTCTGTTTTGTTCTCTTCTATAGTTTCTATGTGAACAGTCGTCCAATTTTCACCCTCTGTTTTGTGTGATGTATAAGAGTTTTTTTGTCCCTTGTTTTCTTCATTTGGATTATTAGAAAGTGTGAGTTTTTTCTTTTTCAACTCTATTGAAAGTGTAAACTTGGTTATTATTATAATCTATTTGGTCCCTCTGTAATTTTTTGCTTTTACTCTGACGATGTCATCTTGATATTTATCAGTGCGGTCAGTAATTTCTTAAGAATTTTTTGATATTCAGGGTTATTAACATGTGATAATAGATCTTTTTGTATCTTTTCAATATTCTGACTGCATTCGTCAGTTAATTTTTGTCTATGTTCGATCAAAATTTTGATTAAACTAAAAGAACAATCATCCAAGGCTTTATACCAACTGTCTAATAAATCTTTGTCTTCCTTAAAAGAACAATGTTTCAAAATTCGTATACCCCTAGGGATTTGTTTGATTTCTATATATTTTTCTAGAGTTTTTAAATCCCACCAATGGCGGTGTTCTTTCATAAGTTCCTCTTCTAACAGATGGAACAAATCTTTCATAGATTTCAAAATACTGGGGTCAGAGTAAGTTTCTAGAGTGACAGTGTTACCTTTGCAAAATATAATTAGACCGTTTTTTGTTTCTGTCATCCCTAGATTGCATATTGGGGATTGAAAGGTAATTGCTAGGTGTGTTAAATCAATGGGTTAATATAAAATTATGAGTGGATGAAGAAAATTAAATTGCTAAATCCTAAAAATAGATGCTATATAGGTACCACAATATATAGAAACTGAAATGGATATCAATAAAATATATGCACCTAGTAAAAAAGTTATTAAAATATTAAAATAAGCAAAGCAATCCCTCTGATATCACCAAAATCTAAATAATATAAAAAGAAATTCCTGAGGGAGGAAAAAACTTAAGAGGTGCGCTTGGAACACAGGGTTATCAAAGTGGGACCTACCACTTTATGATTGGGTTGTACCCGTATGCATAAAAAAAAATAAAAAAAAAAAAAATATATATTTTTATAAACAGCACAGTGTTTGGTATGTGTAAAAAATTATAATAATGACGAAAATAAATTGTGTGTAAAACAAGTGCTCAGGACAATTTGTGTATAATATTAGTGATACATTAAAATAATCAGATATCACAGATAAACAATGATATTTTGTGGCGATTAGTAAAAATATAAAAAAAAAAAAAAAAAAAAAAAAAAAAAGGTACTTATCAATGTCCCAAAAATGTGCTTGTGGATGTAAAAAATAAGTGTCCAATCCTAATATGTGAACGGTGATGTGTTCAGGTGTTTGGCGTGCTCCTCTTGTGTCCCGCGGTGCGATGGGGTCAGGGTGTCTAGAATGGAAGATAAACAAGGGGCGCCAACATAGTGTGAATCGTTCAAACAACAAGTATAAAAGTGATGTGCAAAAAACTACTCACAAGGAAAGTGGCACCTTAAATGAATAAGGTGCGATAAAGCAGGCTGACATTCAAATTCCAGCAGTCAGTACGCTGGAGGTCTCACCCAGAGGACCTGTGGAATCCAGATAGGCGTCTAGAAAGTAGCACCCACGTTTTTTAGGGCCAATGGCCGGACCAGGTGAGCTGCAAGCTGATAGGTGTTCTCCTGCTGCACTCACGCCACCGAGACTTTTCTCCAAAAACGACAGTGTCAGTGTATGAAAGGTTCCGTGGTAAAAGTCCTGTTTCAAAAACAAGTGGATCGTGGAAAGAAGCAAAAATACCGGGTCGTGTATAAAACAAACAGTATTTATTTTGCAACGCGTTTCTCAGTCTATTCCAGACCGTTTCATCAGGCATAATCATAGTTAACAATAGAGATCTATTTAAACCCACAGTGACCCGGAATTGAAACAAAAGGTCAACTCTATTAACAATGTTGCAATTGCAAAAACATTTAACTTTGATACATTGTATAAATTGGTTTGAACAATTTTGACCACACAGATAACACTTAAATAAAAAGTATATAAAAAACCCTATTCGCAATTACCAAATATATCTGGAAAAAAATAAAATATCTCATAGTAAACTGGACATATATTAACATGTGTGTATATGTATATCTCATCTCCTGGTTGGATTCGAACCCAGGACCTAATGTGTGCTAGGCAATGGAAAAATCAAAAGGCTACCTTTATGTCTTGTTTGAATTTCTTGCAAAAAGGATTAGTATTGATACAAAATATATAAATTGATCTACATGTCTCACAATGTCTAGAAGATAATCTTATTTGGTCCTTTTTAATAAATGACTCTAATTTTTTTTTTTTTTAAAACCAAACTAAAAGGAATTTTCTTATAAATATAAAACTAAAAAAGAAAATGTTCGTGACAAATGCTTACTATAAATAAGTGACATATAAAAATTGTAAAAAATATATATGTATATATATATTTATTTTATGGCTCCACTGGACTTGAACTTGGGACCTTCTGTATGTTAAGCGAGCATGAAATTGATAAGGCTATCTTGAAGGGCTATTTTTATGGTTATATATTGGAGCAGAAATATGTTAGGAATATATTGTATATATATATTTGGGACTCCACTGACTCGAACTTGGACCTTTTGTATGTTAGGCGAACAAGAAATTGGTAAAGCTATCTTGAAAGTTATGTTATATATTGGGGCGGAAATATATTTGGGGAATTATGTTATTAATTGTTTTCCAATCATATACAACAACCAAATAGACTAAAAAGTGTATCCAGAATGTATATAAACAATTGTAGGTGTATGTATTGATGAATAATCAAACATTCAAAAAGATGAAATGTGCAAAATAGTGTATCGTAGAAAATAATATAAATCAGGTATGTAAAATATAATATAATATGAAACTATATAGGTGCTTGGACTATTAGGTTTAGAACCGGATAGACAAGTGCATACATATACACAACTATGTGGACATGCTCATCATGGGCATATACACATAAATATAAGTGTATGGAAACATAACATATTCTATATGTGTCTAAATTGCATTAATGCAATATATTATTGAAGACTGACAAAGAAGAGAAAAAGAAATAAGAGAGATATAATGTAGTGGTATCAACATATTGTAGTGTTTGTTAATGTATATCAAAAAATATAAGAAAATATGATGTACTAGACCCTAAAAGCTAAATCTCATATTAGATATAAATGTAACCTGTATAAAAGTGATAATTTATGTGAAGGCTGCCAAATCTACATTGGCGTTTAAGCTAATGGATACAAGGTTTTGAGTTTGTGTATCCAATATGTTTCTAATTGCCTGAGTTTAATCAGACGATCATAATCTGTGGAAGGTGGTACATGATCAATAGGGATAATTTTATAGATATCTGAACTCCCGTCATGTATCGTTTCACAACGAAAAAGACCGTACACTTCAGACCAAGAGGGTCTAGAGGAAGGGGTTTATCAGCCAAAAAAGAAAAATTATCCAAATTAGAACAAGGTATATTCAATTTATCATCGCACATTCTAACAACTAATGAGAAAAGAGTACTCCACAAAGGCCTTTCATACTGCCCACCCAATCCTCACAACTTATATCATCTATTTGTGGATGTTAATAAATTTACAAGGAAACTATCCTTGCAGAAATTCTTTGCACAAAAGAAACTAAAACAACAAAAATATATACAACCTGAAAATACACAGACTATACTAGTCAATAATATGACCCCTAATAAGAATATGAAGGTCATATTTGCAGAACAGAAAGCTTAACTAACCCATTTATTTGATGATTATATTCATACAGATATTAAGGTAAAATCCCAATTTACACCATCTTTTTCAACAAACCACTATATAGAATTATATCAAAGATCAGTCATTGAGGATCTTGAAAAAACTTCAAAAGATCACAAAAAACAGTACCATTTACACAAAGAGCGAACAAACAGCTTTACGTATGCTAGCCAACAATAAAAATCTGATAATCAAGGATGCAGATAAGGGCGGTGGTATTGTCCTACAAGATCTAGGAGATTATCTCAAAGAGGCCAATAGAATTTTAACAGACACTGAATATTATAGGGAAATCTCTTTCAATCCAACAAGTATTTCCTAAAAGGGTACAGTACACTAATACAAAAGGGCATATCCACAGGTATTCTAAATAAAGAAGAGAAAGAATTTCTCAAAGTCACAAATCCTAGTGTGGCACACTATTACCACCTGCCCAAAATCCACAAAGATCAAGTTAATCCACCTGGACGCCCCATTATAGCAGGCATTGGTAACCTCACATACAATTTATCTTTTATTTAGATCAATTTTTACAAAAATATGTTTGTTACTTTACCCTCCTATATCAGAGATAGCACACATTTACTATATCAACTTAAAAACATTTCTACTAACGATGATCTAATTTGGGATCACTTGTGATGTTGGCTCCCTTTATTCTAACATTTGCCATAACATGGGTATTAATGCAGTTTCCATCTTTTGGAAAAGGACCTATATATGCCAGACATCCAAAAAGAATTTATATTGGAAGGAATAGAATACATCCTCAAGCACAATTATTTTATTTTTCAAGATAGATTTTTTCTACAGGTCAAGGGGACGGCCATGGGTACCAGGTTCGCCCCGAGCTTTGCAAATTTGTTTATGGGAAGTCTTTGAAGACCGATATATTTATTCCTCAAGCTTTTGGGCGAACCTGGTATACTATGGCCGCTATATAGATGACCTGATTTTTATTTTAAGAGGGAGCCACGAGCTAGCTAACACACTAATAGAACATTTAAATCAGAATCAGATGGGTTTAACCTTCACAGCTAATATACAAAAATCTTCAATAGATTCTTGGATCTATTACTAAGTTGGGATAATCAAGGTAACATCATTTCTCAAACTTTTTTCAAAAAAGTCGATAGCAACAGCTATCTAGACTTCTCTAGTAACCACCATATAGGGTGGAAAAGAAACATCCCATACAGCCAATTTAAGAGAATACGCAGGAATTGCTCCAATTAGAATCTTTGACATTCAAAGCAAGGTTCTTTACCAACGCTTTGTAGACAAAGGTTATCCTATAGATCTACTAAATCAATGTCTTAAAAAAGCACGCAATCTAGATAGAGAATTAATCTTTGAAAAAGTCCAAATATAGCACCAACAATCAAACCAAAAAGAAATCCACAAACAACGTTGTTTGTGAACCACTTTTCATTACACAATACAATAACAACCACTACAAAATTCGAAACATACTACATAAACATTGGAACATTATCCAAAAGGATCCTTTCCTTAAAGATATAGTCGGTGAAAAACCCAAAATTGTATATAGACGAGCTCCCACTTTAAGGAATCAATTAGCCCCCAGTAAAAGAGTAAAACATTGCCAATTTCGGTCCAATAAACAAACCAAAACTTTAAACTTTTTAGCTTCCCATGGATCATTTAAATGTGGCAAAAGAGTTTGCAACATGTGCAAATTTACAATTTCACAAAAATCTTTTAAATCCAATATTACTGGTTTAACTTATCAAATCACACATCGTCTCAATTGCGAATCTAAATATATAGTGTATCTCCTTAAATTGTATTTGTGGCGTCCAGTATGTAGGGCGCACTATTAGAAATCTCCGTACCCGTTGGGGGTGAACATCATCGAAATTGTAAAAATTGTAAAAAAACTAAAACCAACCATAGTGTCCCCAACCATTGTGAAACGATACATGACGGGAGTTCAGATATCTATAAAATTATCCCTATTGATCATGTACCACCTTCCACAGATTATGATCGTCTGATTAAACTCAGGGCAATTAGAAACATATTGGATACACAAACTCAAAACCTTGTATCCATTAGGCTTAAACGCCAATGTAGATTGGCAGCCTTCACATAAATTATCACTTTTATACAGGTTACATTTATATCTAATATGAGATTTAGCTTTTAGGGTCTAGTACATCATATTTCTTATATTTTTTGATATACATTAACAAACACTACAATATGTTGATACCACTACATTATATCTCTCTTATTTCTTTTTCTCTTCTTTGTCAGTCTTCAATAATATATTGCATTAATGCAATTTAGACACATATAGAATAGTTTATGTTTCCATACACTTATATTTATGTGTATATGCCCATGAGTGAGCATGTCCACATAGTTGTGTATATGTATGCACTTGTCTATCCGGTTCTAAACCTAATAGTCCAAGCACCTATATAGTTTCATATTATATTATATTTTACATACCTGATTTATATTATTTTCTACGATACACTATTTTGCACATTTCATCTTTTTGAATGTTTGATTATTCATCAATACATACACCTACAATTGTTTATATACATTCTGGATACACTTTTTAGTCTATTTGGTTGTTGTATATGATTGGAAACAATTAATAACATAATTCCCAAATATATTTCCGCCCCAATATATAACATAAACTTTCAAGATAGCTTTACCAATTCTTGTTCGCCTAACATACAAAAGGTCCCAAGTTCGAGTCCAGTGGAGTCCCAAATATATTATATACATATTATTAATCACATAATTCCTAACATATTTCTGCTCCAATATATAACATAAAGATAGCCTTATCAATTTCATGCTCGCTTAACATACAGAAGGTCCCAAGTTCAAGTCCAGTGAGCCATAAAATAAAATATATATATACATATATATTTTTTTACAATTTTTATATGTCACTTATTTATAGTAAGCATTTGTCACGAACATTTCTTTTTTAGTTTTATATTTATAAGAAAATTCCTTTTAGTTTGGTTTTAAAAAAAAAAAAATTAGAGTCATTTATTAAAAAGACCAAATAAGATTATCTTCTAGACATTGTGAGACATGTAGATCAATTTATATATTTTGTATCAATACTAATCCTTTTTGCAAGAAATTCAAACAAGACATAAAGGTAGCCTTTTGATTTTTCCATTGCCTAGCACACATTAGGTCCTGGGTTCGAATCCAACCAGGAGATGAGATATACCTATACACACATGTTAATATATGTCCAGTTTACTATGAGATATTTTATTTTTTTCCAGATATATTTGGTAATTGCGAATAGGGTTTTTTATATACTTTTTATTTAAGTGTTATCTGTGTGGTCAAAATTGTTCAAACCAATTTATACAATGTATCAAAAGTTAAATGTTTTTGCAATTGCAACATTGTTAATAGAGTTGACCTTTTGTTTCAATTCCGGGTCACTGTGGGGTTTAAATAGATCTCTATTGTTTAACTATGATTATGCCTGATGAAACGGTCTGGAATAGACTGAGAAACGCGTTGCAAAATAAATACTGTTTGTTTTATACCACGACCCGGTATTTTTGCTTCTTTCCACGATCCACTTGTTTTTGAAACAGGACTTTTACCACGGAACCTTTCATACACTGACACTGTCGTTTTTGGAGAAAAGTCTCGGTGGCGTGAGTGCAGCAGGAGAACACCTATCAGCTTGCAGCTCACCTGGTCCGGCCATTGGCCCTAAAAAACGTGGGTGCTACTTTCTAGACGCCTATCTGGATTCCACAGGTCCTCTGGGTGAGACCTCCAGCGAACTGACTGCTGGAATTTGAATGTCAGCCTGCTTTATCGCACCTTATTCATTTAAGGTGCCACTTTCCTTGTGAGTAGTTTTTGCACATCACTTTTATACTTGTTGTTTGAACGATTCACACTATGTTGGCGCCCCTTGTTTATCTTCCATTCTAGACACCCTGACCCATCGCACCGCGGGACACAAGAGGAGCACGCCAAACACCTGAACACATCACCGTTCACATATTAGGATTGGACACTTATTTTTTACATCACAGCAATTTTTGGGACATTGATAAGTACTTTTTTTTTTTTTTTTTTTTTTTATATTTTACTAATCGCCACAAATATCATTGTTTATCTGTGATATCTGATTATTTTAATGTATCACTAATATTATACACAAATTGTCCTGAGCACTTGTTTTACACGCAATTTATTTTCGTCATTATTATAAATTTTTTACACATACCAAACACTGTGCTGTTTATAAAAATATATATTTTTTTTTTTTTTTTTTTATTTATGCATACGGGTACAAACCCAATCATAAAGTGGTAGGTCCCACTTTGATAACCTGTGTTCCAAGCGCATCCTCTTAAGTTTTTTCCTCCTCAGGAATTTCTTTTTATATGTACTCGTAATCGCCTTCTTCGAACCGGATTTGGGGCATCAGGTTGAAGAATTTGCCTTCTACCCCTCATTTGCATCAGACGAACAATATAAAGTTGAAGAAGTGTCTCCATATGGCTAACAGGATCAAAAGTGAGTAACCATTCAATTGTACACCTCTTTTAAATCAGTTGTAGGCGTTGATCTGATAGACCCTATTGTTTATTATGGTGCTCGCCACCTATTAGCTGGCGAGGGATTTTTAATGAGGTAGGTGCGGAGAAATTCACGAGAGTAGAAATAGATAGTTTAGTAATTCCTGTTTTGTGCGAGATTTATGTCGAGCGAGTATTTTCTAGCTACAAAAAAGACGAGAATTCAAGATTTGCGGGCAAGTTCGCTCGCCGTTTTTAATATAAGGTTTTCAATGGATTCGTGGGATAGTACATACGGTTATTGATCCGCACGCAGAAATTTAGACGAAAATAGTCACGAAGACCTCGCAGACAGCTTAGTACATGGAGCCCATGGACAGGAAGACAAAAGTGAACAGTACGTGAAATCATTACATGTCAGATAATAGTCTAAAAGCATTTAAAAGTGGAATAAAATGTTAACACTTCAGACCTTATTAATTTAGAAACAATTCATCAGAATAATGAAAATTGCCAGTTAAAGATATAAATTTAGTTTCTTTTTATTTAACATTGTTACAAAAAATTATTCCATTCTTAATCATCAGTGAAAACCGACGGAGGAGTTAAATTACATTAAACTGCAAATATTTTGATTTTGGAACAATAATATTCCAGTAGAGCTCAAAAATAAATGCAAAAAAAACAATGAGTGGAGATGAAGAATCAGAGGACTTTTTCTCTTTTTGAACATAATAGATAGGAGTCACCAATTAATTTCATGAGGCTCTATTTATCAAACTGCTGATGCAGCTTTCCAACACGTTTAAAGCACCAATAAATAAAAAGAAGCAGTCATCAGACAGTTTTTTTCTGACTTTTATGCTAGCTCTGAACTGGATGATTAAAGTCACTCTGGACAAGTGCAACCGGGGTGACTAACAGCCCTTGCTTGCACGTGATTGGTCGTGCAAGAGCAGGGGGTGGCATTGCACAAGCAGATGATTGTGCAAAGATAAATTTAGTAGCCAACCTTGAGGCTCCATCTGTTGATTTGCTAAATTTTTATTTTGCATTTATCTATCTATCTATCTATCTATCTATCTATTTACCCAAACATTTTGTATCTGCCATAAGAGCATTTTTCTCACTTATTTTTTACATTATGTAAAATTGTCATATGGACATGATGTGCCAGATTTCAAGTGGTGCAATATTTAGTGATTTTGTTTGTATGAAAACACCCGCAAGTGTAAAATTTAAATACGCACAGGTTAGCGCGGAGGCGGAGGTCCAGGCCGAGGTCCATCGGTCTGACGTGGAGGTCCTCTTAAAGCGATTGTCTGCCAAACATTGAGGATTCAATGCAAGGTAATCCTAGCCAATAGGATCTAAGCAGCTCTAATTCCTATTGGCTGATTTTAATTTTTTAGGCAATACGAATGCAATGGTACCCTAATATAAAAGGGGTACATTGCATTTAATCCTCAGTGTGCGGGGGACGATCGCATGAAGAGGACCTCCACGTCGGACCGATGGACCTCCGCCTCTGCACATCTACTGTTCCACCTCCGCAGGGAGGAAGAAGATGCCAGTCCCGCGATGGATGAAGATCGAGCCGTCTGGGTGAAGATGCTTCGCCTCAGGGATGAAGATCTTTCACCGGACTTTAGCAACTGTGAGTACCGATTTTGGGGTTAGTGTTAGTTTTTTTTTTTGTGGGGTGTTTTTTTTTTTAGATTAGGGCTTTTAATAGGTCGAAAAAGAGCTGAATGCCCTTTTAAAGGGACATGAAAACCAAATTTTTTCTTTTGTGATTTAGAAAGAGCATGTCATTTTAAACAACTTTCTAATTTACTTCTATTATCTCATTTGCTTCATTCTCTTGATATCACTTGCTGAAAAGCATATCTAGATATGCTCAGTAGCTGCTGATTGGTTGCTGCACATAGAGGCCTTGTGTGATTGGCTAACACATGTGCATTGATATTTCTTCAACAAAGGATATCTAAAGAATTGAGCAAATTAGATAATAGAAGTAAATTGGAAAGTTGTTTAAAATTACATGCCCTATCTGAATCATGAAAGTTTAATTTTGACTAGACTGCCCCTTTAAGGACAGTAAAAGAGCTGAATGCCCTTTTAAGGGCAGTAAAAGAGCTGAATGCCCTTTTAAGGGCAATGCCCATACAAATGCCCTTTTCAGGGCAATGGGTAGATTAGATTGTTTTTAATTATTTTTTTTTATTTTGTGGGTTTGGGGGTGTGGGGGTTTGTAATGTTGGGGGGGGTTGTTTTTATTTCTTAGCAAAAGAGCTGTTAACTTTAGGGCAATGCCCTACAGAAGGCCCTTTTAAGGGCTATTGGTAGTTTATTATAGATTATGGTTTTTTATTCTGGGGTGTTTTTTTTTTTTTAAAACGTGGTATTAGAATAGAAATAGTTTTTCTTATTTTGGATAGTTTTGTTTGTTATTTTTTGTAATGGGATTTTTTTTTATTTTTCAGATGTTTTTTATTATATTAGGCATTTTTTATTTTTAATGGGCGGAAAAAGAGCTGAATGCCCTTTTAAGGGCAATACCCATAAAAATGCAATTTTTGGGGTAATTGGTAGATAAGGTTTATTTTTATTTTGTGGGTTTGGGGGTGGGGGGTTTGTAATGTTAGGGGGTGTTTGTATTTCTTTTTTTGCAAAAGAGCTGTTAACTTTAGGGCAATGCTCTACAAAAGGCCCTTTTAAGGGCCCTTGGTAGTTTATTATAGATTAGGTTTTTTTATGTTGGGGTGTTTTTTTTTTTTTTAAATGGGATATTATAATAGGAATAATTTTTATTGTTTTGGATAATTTCGTTTGTTATTTTTGGTAATGGTAGTTTTTATTTTTTGTAATTCAGTGTTTATTATTTTTTGGAATTTTAGTTTTAATTTTTTAGTAATCTTAGGTTTTTTAATTTAGTAATGTTAGGTTTTTTATTTTTAGTAATGTTAGGTTTTATTAGTCTAAGCTTATGTTTTATTTTTTTTCACAGGTAAGTTTGTATTTATTTTAACTAGGTAGTTAGTAAACTGTTATATTGTAGCTAGCTTAGGTTTTATTTATTTTTCACAGGTAAGTCTGTATTTATTTTAACTAGGTAGCTAGTAAATAGTTATATTGTAGCTAGCTTAGGTTTTATTTTTATTTCACAGGTAAGTTTGTATTTATTTTTAAATAGGTAGGTAGTTAATAATTGTAACTTTAATTTAGGTCTATTTTAATTATGTTAAAGTAAGGGGGTGTTAGGTTTAGGGGTTAATATAGTTTAATTTAGGTTGTTGTGATGTGGGGGGCGGAGGTTTAGGGGTTAATACATTTATTTAGTGTTGACGATGTCGGGGAACTGCGGTTTAGGGGTTATTAGGTTTAGTTAGTGTTAGCGATGTTTGGGAACGGCGGTTTAGGGGTTAATAGGTTTAGTTAGTTTTGGCGATGTTTGGGAACTGCAGTTTAGGGGTTAATAGGTTTATTTAGTTTTGGCGATGTGGGGGGTGCAGTTTAGGGGTTAATATGTTTAGTTAGTATTGGAGATGTTTGGGAATGGCGGTTTAGGGGTTAATAGGTTTAGTTAGTGTTGGCGATGTCGGGGAACGGCAGTTTAGGGGTGAATAGCTTTATTTAGTGATTTAGTTAGTGTCTGCGATGTGGGGGGGGTGCGGTTTAGGGGTTAATAGGTTTAGGTAGTGATGGCGATGTGGGGGTGTGTGGTTTAGGGGTTAATAGCTTTATTTAGTGTCGGCGATGTGGGTGGTGGCGGCGGCGGCGGCGGCTTTAGATAATTTTGTTTCGGCAATCGCCGGCAAATTAGTTATGTTAAATTAAATTGTTTTTTCGGATCCATTCTTTATTCATATGCATTATTCTATTCTAAACTTCAGAATAGAATAATGCATATGAATAAAGAATGGATCTGAAAAATCAAACGGATCCGAAAAAATTATTTAACTTAACTAATTTCCCGAAATATTTTTTTTTTAAACTTTTGAAAACGAAACTAAACTATTTTTTTAGCATCACACATGTCTATTTAGTGCTCTCCCCAACACATGCGCATTAAAATCTGTATGCTCACAATTGCGCATGACCATTAATGAAGATTTTTGCCAGGTCTCAATAAGGTAATAGAGCATGCATATAGAATACATGATGTCACCAGCTTTCCTGGGAACTCGCTGCACGATCGGCATATAGTGCAGCACTGTGTGTATTGATTTTTATAATAAGATTTATATGTATGCAGCGTCTTTAATATCAAATACTTTTGCTCATTTTTTCTAGGGGTTATTCTTTCATACTGCGGCTCTGAATACACTGCTCTCACGTGACTGCTGACATAGTGAAGTCAGAGCTGAGCTCTTCAACCCACTGTGCATGTGCTGTCAATACATTTCCACAGCGCATGCATGGGTAAGTGCAGGCTAGCATCAAAGAGAGAACTCAGGTTACCCCCCGTGATTGACTAATGCAAATTAGCATCAGGTTGGGTTTGGAAACCCTCCTATTTTAGAATTAAGATTACAGGGAAACAGCATAAAAAAGAAAATGTAAGGTATTTGATGGTATTTTTAATAGCTATTAACCTATGCAATACAAATGTAATAATATTTGCCTTTCATAGCTCTTTAAAACTGCAAAATTAATATATATATATATATATATATATATATATATATATATATATATATATATATATATATATATATATATAGTATAAATATATATATTTTACAATAAAACCATCATATAACTAAAGATGCGCATTTATTTTTGGATGAATGCACATTTGTCACAAAAATGGGATTTTCATTTAGTTTTAACAAATTAAATATTCGAAGAATGCACAAACTAAAATTAAATAAAATGTAAAACTATTGACTGTTTACTTTATTTTTTATTTTTTTTAAGGGTTTAGTACTAACTTTAACATGTTCTCCATACTCTGGAGAGCAAATTAAGTTAAGTATTGTAGCTACAGGTGAACTTTTTACCTGTAGCTTTGAAACATTTACATTTGTTTAAACAAAATAAATACAGAATAGTGCAGCCACCAAAATGAAATTTTCTTAGCTGCACATGTCTACATATAACTCCTGTCATCTGCAAGAAATTGGGGAACATGCCTACTCAAACAGGTCTGCCTCATGAAAAGATCCTGGTGTCATAAAGAGTTGTAGTAGGTTAATCTCAAACCTTGGCTAGGGTACCAAGTCTCTTATTTTGTAAGGGTTATTCCTCTTGCCCGGTCCCCAGTTTCATTTGGGTGCAGAAAAGTCACCAAACCTAACATAATTTATAATGGACTTACTGGGACTCTTATAGCGTTGCCCTTACTTGTTGGGTCTCTTTTATGTTGTTCAAGAACAGTTTAATATGTTTTTGTTCATAATGAGTTATAGTATAATTGATAGAAAGTGCCCAATAATGATGTTTATATAATCTCTGAATGGTCTATGTAAAGATATTGTACATTTTATTTAATGTTTTATGTTATATATTTGAGCTTATTGAATGGGACATAGTTGATGTTTTTATTTATTTATTTATTTATACTCCCCTCAGAGAACTTATAAACAAGTGTGTCCGATTACTATATTAAGAGCTACCATTCTTATATACCTTTTCTTTTGTTGATCTGCTAATACTCATAAATACACTAAAAGGAAGTTACACTTAATTCTATTAATGATTTTATGTGATCTCTCCCTCTTGTAGTACAGTTTGATACCTTGCTTTCTGATGTGTTGCTGCTAATTAAACTGTAATCATAGATTATATGTATTCATTTATATATGGATATAGACAGCTTGTGGATCTACTATGGCTATTGGTTAACCCCATGCTTGTATAGTTGATTATGTTTTTATATAAAATATGGGTTGTGTGCTGTTGTTGCATTTCTTTGTCAATAGGCAGTAAAATTGACATATGGCTTTATTCATATGGACACGTACTGTGAGAGTAAGTACTTGTCTATTCATCTGCCTTATCTTTTGAACCTATTTAATAAGTTTCACTAGAATCCCTTTTTAGGTATGAATATCAATATTTGACTATCATTTTTTTTAAGTACGGAAATTTTAACTTGCCTCAGTCTGTTTGAAATTCACTTGAGCAATGAGGTGCAATGTATCCTAAGCTATTATCCTAAATTATACTGACACTTAAAAGATAATATCTTTAGCAGTTTTTTATTCCATAGTGACATTTTCTGTTGCCTTGATCATAATCACTGTTTAAGTTGATATGATCCACATTTATAAGTTTGATTAGTTTTCTAAATTAATGCAAATATGGTAAATCTGCTCCTGCAAGATTTTTTCACAGTGTTTCCATTATAACAGGTTACACAGGGACTACATAATGCTTTAGGTTAAATTACATTATTTTACTATTTTATCTCGCTTTATATGTTATGCTATTTAATGCTTACACTAGTAACTTCCATCAAATGCTTTTCATTTAATACTCAAAATTACTAATATTTATGTGTAGTAATATACAGCTAGATTACGAGTTTTGTGGTATGAGTAAAAAAGCAGTGTTAAGGCTCATAACGCTGCTTTTTCACTACCGCTGGTATTATGAGTCTTGTAGGTACAGCTGTCCCGCACACTTTTTTGGCCGTACCGCAAATTAACTTATGCAATTTTCATAAAGTCTTTTTTTCAATGGGACTTCCATAGTGCCGGTATTACAAGCTTTTTTTTTTAGGCCAAAAAGTGAGCGGTACAGCCTATCCCGCAAGATTTGTAACGCATTCTAAAGTCAGTAGTTATGACTTTTACACTACAGAGCTGTAGCATAAAACTCATATCTAAAGTGCTACAAAGTACACTAACACCCATAAACTACCTATTAACCCCGAAACCGAGGCCCTCCCACATCGCAAACACTAAAATAAAATTATTAACCCCTAATCTGCCGCTCTGGACATCGCCGCCACTATAATAAACATATTAACCCCTAAACTGCCTAACTCCCGTCTCACAAACACTAGTTAAATATTATTAACCCCTAATCTGCTGTCCCTAACATCGCCGCCACCTACTTACATTTATTAACCCCTAATATGCCGCTCTGGACATCGCCGCCACTATAATAAACATATTAACCCCTAAACTGCCTCACTCCCGTCTCACAAACACTAGTTAAATATTATTAACCCCTAATCTGCTGTCCCTAACATCGCCGCCACCTACTTACATTTATTAACCCCTAATATGCCGCTCTGGACATCGCTGCCACTATAATAAATATATTAACCCCTAAACCGCCGCACTCCCGCCTCGCAACCACTAGTTAAATATTATTAACCCCTAATCTGCTGTCCCTAACATCGCCGCCTACCTACATTTATTAACCCCTAATCTGCCGCTCCAGACATTGCCGCCACTATAATAAACAAATTAACCCCTAAAACCGCCACACTCCCCGCCTCGCAAACACTAGTTAAATATTATTAACCCCTAATATGCCGTCTCCAACGTCGCCGCCACTATACTAAAGTTATTAACCCCAAAACCTAAGTTTAACCCTAACACCCACTAACTTAAATATAATTAAAATAAATCTAAAGAAAACCTACTATTAATAACTAAATAATTCCTATTAAAACTAAATACTTACCTATAAAATAAACCCTAAGCTAGCTACAATATAACTAATAGTTACATTGTATCTAGCTTAGGTTTTATTTTTATTTCACAGGTAAGTTTGAATTTATTTTAACTAGGTAGACTAGTTAGTAAATAGTTAACTACCTAGCTAAAATAAATACAAATTTACCTGTAAAATAAAACCTTACCTGTCTTACACTAACACCTAACCTTACACTACAATTAAATCAATTACCTAATTTAAACACAATTAACTAAATTAAATACAAATACCTAAATTACAAAAAACAAACAAACACTAAATTACACAAAATAAAAAACAAATTACAAGATATTTAAGCTAATTACACCTAATCTAATAGCCCTATCAAAATAAAAAAAGCCCCCCAAAATAAAAAAACACCTAGCTTAAACTAAACTACCAATAGCCCTTAAAAGGGCCTTTTGCTGGTCATTTCCCCAAAGAAATCAGCTCTTTTACCTGTAAAAAAAATACAAACAACCCCCCAACAGTAAAACCCACAACCCACACAACCAACTCCCCAAATAAAATCCTAACTAAAAAAACCTAAGCTCCCCATTGCCCTGAAAAGGGCATTTGGATGGGCATTGCCCTTAAAATGGCATTTAGCTCTATTGCTGCCCAAACCCTAACCTAAAAATAAAACCCACCCAATAAACCCTTAAAAAAACCTAACACTAACCCCTGAAGATCCACTTACAGTTTTGAAGACTGGACATCCATCCTCAATGAAGCCGGGGGAAGTCCTCAACGAAGCAACAAGAAGTCCTCAACAAAGCCGGGAGAAGTCTTCATCCAAGCCGGCAGAAGTGGTTCTCCAGACTGGCAGAAGTCTTCATCCAGATGGCATCTTCTATCTTCATCCATCCGACGCGGAGTGGGTCCATTTTCAAGACATCCGCGGAGCATCCTCTTCAAATGAAGTTTTCTTCCCGAATGAAGGTTCCTTTAAATGACATCATCCAAAATGGCGTCCCTTGAATTCCGATTGGCTGATAGAATTCTATCAGCCAATCGGAATTAAGGTTGAAAAAATCCTATTGGCTGATGCAATCAGCCAATAGGATTGAGCTCGCATTCTATTGGCTGTTCCAATCAGCTAGTAGAATGTGAGGTCAATCCTATTGGCTTTTATGGCATCAGCCAAAAGGATTTTTTCTACCTTAATTCCGATTGGCTGATAGAATTCTATCAGCCAATTGGAATTCAAGGGATGCCATCTTGGATGATGTAATTTAAAGGAACCTTTATTCGGGAAGAAGACTTCGTTTGAAGAGGATGCTCCGCGCCTGATGTCTTGAAGATAGACCCGCTCCACGCCGGATGGATGAAGATAGAAGATGCCATCTGGATGAAGACTTCTGCCCGTCTGGAGGACCACTTCTGCCGGCTTGGAGGAAGAATTCTCCCGGCTTCATTGAGGACTTCTTGCCGCTTCATTGTGGATGGATGTCCGGTCTTCAAAACTGTAAGTGGATCTTCAGGGGTTAGTGTTTTTTTCAGGGTTTATTGGGTGGGTTTTATTTTTAGGTTAGGGTTTGGGCAGCAATAGAGCTAAATGCCCTTTTAAGGGCAATGCCCATTTAAATGCCCTTTTCAGAGCAATGGGGAGCTTAGTTTTTTTTAGTTAGGATTTTATTTGGGGGGTTGATTGTGTGGGTGGTGGATTTCGCTGTTGGGGGGTTGTTTGTATTTTTTTTTGTTTTACAGGTAAAGGAGCTGATTTCTTTGGGGCAATGCCCTGCAAAAGGCCCTTTTAAGGGCTATTGGTAGTTTAGTTTAGGCTAGGGTTTTTTTATTTTGGGGGGGCTTTTTTATTTTCATAGGGCTATTAGATTAGGTGTAATTAGTTTAAATATCTTGTAATTTGTTTATTATTTTCTGCAATTTAGTATTTGTTTTTTTTTTTTGTACTTTAGCTAATTTAATTTAATTGATTTAATTGTTGTTAATTTAGTTAATTTATAGTGTAGTGTTAGGTGTTAGTGTAACTTAGGTTAGGATTTATTTTACAGGTTAATTTGTATTTATTTTAGCTAGGTAGTTATTAAATATTTAATAACTATTTAGTAACTATTCTACCTAGTTAAAATAAATACAAACTTGCCTGTAAAATAAAAATAAACCCTAAGATAGCTACAATGTAACTATTAGTTATATTGTAGCTAGCTTAGGGTTTATTTTATAGGTAAGTATTTAGTTTTAAATAGGAATAATTTAGTTAATGATAGGAATTTTTAGTTAGATTTATTTTAATTATATTTAAGTTAGGGGGTGTTAGGGTTAGACTTAGATTTAGGGGTTAATAACTTTAATATAGTGGCGGCGACGTTGGGGGTGGCAGATTAGGGGTTAATAAATGTAGGTAGGTGGCAACAATGTTAGGGACGGCAGATTAGGGTAGGGTTTTTTTATTTTGGGGGGGCTTTTTTATTTTTATAGGGCTATTAGATTAGGTGTAATTAGTTTAAATATCTTGTAATTTGTTTTTTTATTTTGTGTAATTTAGTGTTTTGTTTTTTTATAATTTTGGTATTTGTATTTAATTTAGTTAATTGTATTTAATTTATGTAACTGATTTAATTGTAGTGTAAGATTAAGTGTTAATGTAAGACAGGTTAGGTTTTATTTTACAGGTAAATTTGTATTTATTTTAGCTAGGTAGTTAGTAAATAGTTAATAACTATTTACTAACTATTCTACCTAGTTAAAATAAATACAAACTTGCCTGTAAAATAAAAATATAACCTAAGCTAGCTACAATCTAACTATAAGTTATATTGTAGCTATCTTAGGGTTTATTTTATAGGTAAGTTTTTAGTTTTAAATAGGAATTATTTAGTTATTAATAGTAGGTTTTATTTAGATTTATTTTAATTATATTTAAGTTAGGGGGTGTAAGGGTTAAACTTAGGTTTAGGTGTTAATAACTTTAGTATAGTGGCGGCGACGTTGGGGGCGGCAGATTAGGGGTAAATAAATGTAGGTAGGTGGCAGCGATGTTAGGGGAGGCAGATTAGGGGTTAATAATATTTAAATGGTGTTTGAGATGCGGGAGTGGTGTAGGGGTTAATATGTTTATTATAATGGCGGCGATGTCTGGAGCAGCAGATTAGGGGTTAATAAGTGTAGGTAGGTTGCGGCGACATTGGGGGCAGGAGATTAGGCATTAATAAATATAATGTAGGTGTCGGCGATGTTGGGGGCAGCAGATTAGGGGTTAATAAGTATAATGTAGGTGTCTGCGATGTCCGGAGCGGCAGATTAAGGGTTAATAAATATAATGCAGGTGTTGGCGATGTCGGGGGCGGCAGATTAGGGGTTAATAAGTGTAAGATATGGGGTGTTTAGACTCAGGGTTCATGTTAGGGTGTTAGGTGTAAACATAAATTTTGTTTCCCCATAGGAATCAATGGGGCTGCGTTAAGGAGCTTTACGCTGCTTTTTTTTAGGTGTTAGGATTTTTTTCAGCCGGCACTCCCCATTGATGTCTATGGGGAAATCGTGCACGAGCACGTACAACCAGCTCACCGCTGACTTAAGCAGCGCTAGTATTTGAGTGCGGTATGGAGCACCAGTTTGCTCTACGCTCACTTCTTGTCTTTTAATGCCGGGTTTATAAAAACCTGTAATGCCAGCACTGTAGGTAATTGAGCAGTGACAATAACGTGCAAGTTAGCACCGCACTCCTCATAATGCAAAACTCGTAATCTAGCCGATAGTTAGTTATGGTATGCGTGTATATTGTATTTGTGAATATAGTTAAGAAATTATTATAAAAATAGAAAAAATATGCTGCTCCAAGTTAGTTGATTTATTACCAACAATTTACAAGAATCATGGCAAAAAAGGGGAAGAACAACAAACAATAAATGCACTGAGCCCTGGTGTGATTAAGAAAGACTGATGGAACTTCAACCACAGTGCATTGGTCAGGAAAAATGTATGTATAGCAGCATACTTTAAAAGTAAAAACATAATTTAAACATACTTAAAAATGTCTTAAAGCTGATGGTGGACAAGTAGTGGAGTTCCTCATGTAGATCTATGCTATACTATTAGGATTACTTCAGATCTTAAAAGCACTACATTTTACAGAAGCATTTTGGATACCATTGAGCACAATACTTAACTCACAACTTGTAATGTGAGCTAAATATGTGCATTGATAGAGCTCTCTAAGCTACCTAATAGCTAAAATATAGATAGAAATACCTAAAATATAGTACATGCTAAGCAGCATTCTTTAAAATATTTAATCTTCTACTTGTAATGCCAGATTCACAAAAGATAACGCACCATGTGCTATCAATTTTCTATTCCTCCATCTCCCTCCCTTACTTTCTCTTCCTCTCTCTCTCTCTCTCTCTCTCTCATTCTCCTTCTCACTCTCTCTCTCATTCTCCCTCTCTCTCTCTCTCTCTCTCTAATTCTCCCTCTCACTCTCTCTCTCTCTTTCTCCCATTCTCACACAACTGCAACTAGTATTATAGTTTAAATTGAAAATAGCTTTTAATGTATTTCTGTTCAGGCAAATATGCTTACATTTCATATGGATGTTACAACATTTTTATAATACAGTGCACCTTTAATTAAAAAAATACATTTTTTTTGGGGGGGGGGTGTTATATTTTGTAGCTTAATGGGCCTTTAAATATTATTAAAATAATCTTTTTTTGTAATAAGAGGAAAAATAGAGCACATTGTAAAAAGCAAAGTGTAGAAACATTGAGCCATGAACCAAGTAAAATCTTTTTTTTTAACAAATGTGTATGACAATATTGCTATATATTAAATAGAAACCTGTTTTCATATGGTATAGTATAAGGCACTAATCCATGAATCTATCATGTTATCTGATTTTTCTCTGAATTGTAAATTAGAAAGTCCTGGAGCTGAATTTAAAAGTATAATCTCTATGGAGTCATTGGTTCCTGGAATAGTTGGCTATTTAAATGTTTTTGGGCTAGATATAAGTAATAGCTGATGTGCAAGAACTTTACTATTAAGAAGAGTCTCCTGTGTGTGCAGAATAAATAGCTTCTGAAAGCAGTATACTTTACTGTTGAATGCAGTCACGGGACGTTAATTTTATTCCCTCTATTTAATTTTAAAAAAATGAAGACCTGAAATGGTGCTTTAGCTGTTTATTAAAAAGCAAATAAAGCCAACCTGCAATATTTAACTAGTATTAAACCATGCTACTGTCAGTTCTTTATATATGTCTTGTAGGTAACTAACCAAATGGAACAGCTATTGATTTTCCTTAGAATGCTTTATAAGCTGATATGTGATGGTCTTAATTTTAGTGTAGTTTACAAGCTGTGCACCATTAACTTGCTACACCTATGATATTCTAAGCTTGGAATTTGAAATAGTGCAAGGGGAAGCAACGGATTGCAATATATTTCACCTTGTCCCGTCCTGCCTCATCTAATGAAGTAAGATTTAAACATTCATGTTGAGCATCCAGTGCCAGCTGAATTCACTGCTGTCTAGTTATAAAATTAAGTAAAGGAATTTTTGCAATATAATAGATGAACATTATTTTAAAGTAAACTGTCATTGAATTATACAGAATATATAATGGGCCACATATAATAGTCTTTTGTTCTGTAAAACTCAAACTAATGGACCTTGCTTAGTTGTCAACTCAGTTATACAATTTAACAAAAAATTACAGACCCAAGTAATTAGGATGAATTGCAAGCTTTGTACCTAGAAGATAGAATGGGCTGTATATGCTTATTTTACCACTCTGGCCTGCTGCCACCATCCTGTATATACTATTAATAAAGTGAGTCTGATTTACAGTTTACAGCATTACAATCTATTATGCATTAGTATAAAGAAAGCGGGTTAAGGACCTCTGTCTAAATGCATCCTGGGATTTGTAGTCAGCAGAATTGTATATAGTGTGGATACTGGATCAGAGTAAGCATACAAGTTTCGATGTCATATATACAGCACTGTGTATTTGGAATACATTTGTATGGTTAATTTGTTTAATGCTAGCTGTGTCTGTACCCACTACCCAGTATAACTTTAATATAAATTAAAAATAATATTTGACTGAGAAAAATTAAGATGAAATAACAGAATAAAGTTTCTATGTGTGTATTATGTTGTTGTTTTAAAAAAATTAAAACAATATTTTTAAACGTGTTAAGCCAATTATGACATTTATTAATGATCCTTAAACTGAAGACAGAGTGAACTCTTTATATTACACATTTACCTGCAAGAAACATATAAACATGCCTATGGAATGCTTTGTTCAATCAAGCCACAAATACTGCAAGTTATATTTTAAAAAGATTATAGCACAAAAATGAAATGTATTTTTTAACATATTTCTAAATATACTGCTATACATAAAACACAAAGAAAAAGCCTAAAGAAGTAAAACTCACATTTCATTCAGTACCATATTGAACTGCACTTGTCACTTCTTCTTAGCCTGAAATTCAGGAAAGACCTTTTATCAAGCTACTTAGCTTTTAGTATTATTATTCAGTATATTTCTTCAGCATCTAATCCATGTCTGTGTATCAACTGCACCATTTGTATTCAATCTGCCAATTCCCTCTCCCCTCTATATACATAAACACAAATCTCCCTCCCCCTTTCCCGTCACCCAGGAAATCTTAGCTTATCACTGCAATAGTGCAAATATCGAATGTTTTTCTCTCTGTTTTTTTATAACACACACAATGCTTTGTGATATGCCATTTCTATCTATCTATCTATCTATCTATCTATCTATCTATCTATCTATCTATCTATCATTCAATCTATCCTCTATCGATCATCTATCTATTAAAATCATTAGACTACACATTATAACCATTATAACCAGAAGGCATATATATATGCCAAATATTGCAAACAAATAATGTAATAATAATAATAATAATAAAAGCATAAGGGTATCTTCCAGTGTGTGTGATATACGCTAAACGTTAAATGGGAGAGTGGTATAAGAAACAAATAATAAGGTCGGAGGATCTAAGCTCTATTGCTTGATGAGCTAAAGCCATATCTAATGTTTACAAAATATTAGCTGGGTATGGGCAACCAATAACATATTTAGTATCTTCTAGGGACACTATTTTTAGCCATGTCGACAAAACGTGCCATTAAAGTCAAAATTAAAGTTTCACGATTCAGATAAAACATGCAATTTAAAAGAACTTACCAACATAATTTTATTATCAAAACAAGCACATTCTTTTCATGTGCACATTTTCTGAGGCTAATAAAAAGGAACACAAAAAATATACCTTACACAGCAACCTAATATTAAGCAAAAAAAAACCCATGAATTAAGCTCCATTTTAGAGGAAGAAGCACATTATTCTGGGAGTTACATAGCATTCTGGTTGCAGTTCACGTTTTCCCTCTCAGTATTTTACCACTGCAGTTCTGGACTCTAATTCCCAGCATGCATTGTACAGTGGTGGGGATTGACCTTCCTTGAAGGCAGAAAGTTTTGCATGAGGTCACGCCTCCTTCTCATGTGTGCTATGCCATGTAGGGGGATTTCCACTTCCATCACCTTTTTAACAGCAGCAAAGAATAAGGTATCTTGTTAATTTATTAAAGGGACAGTCTAGTTAAAATTTAACTTTCCTGATTCAGATAGGGCATTAAATTTTAAACATCTTTCCAATTGACTTTTATCATTAAATTTGCTTTGTTACTTTGGTGGTATTTTTGAAAAGCTAAATCTAGGTAGGTTCAAAATGATTTCTAAACAGTTAAAAACCGCCTCTTAGCTCAGAGAATTTTGAACGTTTTTTAGTTAGACAGTACTAGTTCATGTGTGTCATATAGATAACATTGTGCTCACTCCCGTGAAGTTATTTAGGAGTCTGCACTGATTTGCTAAACTGCATGTCTGTCAAAAGCACTGAGATAAGGGGGCAGACTGCAGAGGCTTATATATATGTAATCACAGAGGTAAAACATATATTAATATAACTGTGTTGGTTATGCAAAACTGGGGAATGGGTAATAAAGGGATTATCTATTTTTTTAAACAATAACATTTTTGGTGTAGACTGTCCCTTTAATAGCAATGTATAGCACATACTGGAATAGTTTGTTAAACGTTTTTGCAACAGTATAAATAGAGGGATGTTTTTTTGCATATTTTAAGGTAATGTACTGTTAGCAGTTTTAAACTTTATATGTATATGTTAACTTATGTTGGTTCTTTTGATAATTATGTTTTTCTTCTTTATAAATGTATAATGCAACAGATAAAAAAAAAACAAAGAACCAAATAATTGATAAAACTATGTTCTCCTTCTATTTTCAGTTCTAAGTTAGGAGTCTGGATAAATAATTTTATTTTATTACAAACAAAAAAGTGTAAAAGTGTCAATTTGTTCTCTTACGTGGGCTTTCATATATTATCATGTATCTATCATGACTAAAGACCCTCCAAGAAGTTGAAATGGAAAAGAAAATGCTGTTTAACTTATTGGGTACTCTGTGGTAGCATGTTAAGCATGATAATGGTTTGAGTTGACTTTTCACCGGGAACAAGATGAGGTCATGCATATACAGTAAAGCTTGATTAGAATTTGGTAGGATAAAGTGTATTTTAGAAACAACAGCAATGCATGTTATTAGAAGAACTCAGGGGTCAATCGCTTGATGTAAAAAGTTCCATTGATAATATCAAGAAAGTATTTTTTTAAATATCATATTATCATTAATATAGAGATGAACTAGACATTATGGCTCCCAATTTATCAAACAACAGAGGGGAACTTTGTTGGCTTGGCATTTAAATGAGCAGGCAGCATCTGCTGCCCGCAGTTATCATTGCACAAGCAATTGCTTGTGCAGCCACTCCCCCAGCTCTTGTAAAACCAATTACACAAGAGCAGGGCTTGTCAGTCATCACATTTGATGCTGACCAGGATGATTAACTCTGTCCCACCTTTTAGAGCCTGCAATGCTTGGGATCCAAAGCTGCATAAATAGCTCCTTAAATGGAGCCCTAAGGATTCCATTTAAAAAAAATATGGTTACTAATCTTACTGAAGATAAATACTCTCAAGCCATTGGTTAGGTATAAACCCCATAGAAATATGTAATTATCCAGTTAGAAGTATTAAAATGTAGATTTCATGTAACATTTGTTTAAACTATATGTAACATAACTTTGCAGATAGTTATTAACGCCTTGCTGCCAAACATAATATTATAGTGAATGCGTCATTCTGTCAGCTACAAAAAGGATGTATTATCTTATTGTGTGAGTCAGTGGAACTATTAAAGTGGGACTGAAGGAGGGTAAAACCCAGCTGTAGCACATTAAAGCTCCCAATAATCCTTTTACTGTCTTCAAACCTCTACTTAAAAAAATTACGCACTTGCTCTAGATGCAATAGTTTTCTTCTCTTCTCAGATATTTGTTCACACAACATGCAACATTAAACATTAAGGAGCTGAGAACTTAGAGTTGTATGCTTTTCTCCATAATGCTACTGCACCATCTCACAGAATCGCACATGACTTAACAGAATGTTTTGTCCCTTGTACCTGTATCACACACTGATGACTTGGGTCAGAGGTAAGAATCCTCCTGTGTATAGTGTTCTAAATTACAGACGGAAAGTTCTCAATTCAAATCCCTGTAGCTGAAAGCATAGAGACTGCAATAAGCCTGCCTCATAAATTCCACAAATTGAACTTTGAACACTTCTGCTGTGTTTTCTGGATCTGGCATATTTTCAGAAATATAGTGAAAGCTAGCACTTTTGTTGAGGCTGTGTAGGAATGTAGTACAAGGTGTCTGCATGCTGGTGTGCTGGTCACTATGTGTCCACATTTGTCAGTGTGTCTTTCTGTTGGTGTATATGTTATTGTGTGTGTGTCTATGTGTTGAGAATATATACACTGTATCTGTGTGCTATGTGTGTTTGTGGGGGTACCTGTTTAATTTTATACACATTAACAAAAGGTTTAAAATTAAGTTCTTCAAATTATTTACTATACCCAATAATATTCTTCCTTGAGTTCTAAATAAGGAATAAAGCAATCTGAATTTGCCATCATGCTAATAGAGATGTGATGATTGGGACTGTGCCTTTAGTACATGTAAATGAAAAAAAGTTGCACTCACTACAAGGATCTTGCTAGTGCACCTTCAACTCTATATTTTGGTCTTGTAACTAAAAGACAATGATCTAATGTTGGCTATATGAAGAATAAGCTGTATTTTGGCTTTCTAATCTATGCACACACATCTTAGGGCTATATTACAAGTGTAGCAGCAAAATTATTGTGTGCCCACAAATGGGCAAATTTGTCCGTTTGCGGGCGCGCAATAATTAATCAGCTATTACAAGTAGCTGGTTATTGCTACCGCAATCTTGCAGTAGCAATTAGCGCTTATAAAATTAACCAGAGATCAGATCTCTGGTTAGTTTTATAAATATGCCCCAAATGGATTCAAAATACTGTCTAGTGTAGTTTATTAAAAAATAAAGATGGCAGCATCAATATATATATATATATATATCAACATATACATATATATTTATATTTGCTGCCATCGCTGCACGACTTACCCCTTCACTGGTGCTGATGTTCTGATGCCTTCTCTGATGGCATCAGAATGAGGTTCCAATAGGAGTCTATGGAAGCGTGCTCTCATGAGCACAATACTTCCCAGCTATGTGAACTCAAGGTCGCGTTCACATTGCTGAAAGCTTGTAATACCAGTGCTCATTATCATGTGCTGGTATTACACAGTGGAGCACAAATATCACTTTCATCAAAGCAATATTTAGCAACCCACTTGTAATCTGGCCCTTAGAATGTTCAGTAGCTCTATGCAACATTTTATCTCTCTCTCTGGTTAATTCCTTCTATCAGCCTCATATTGAACAGTGATTAACACCTTCTGTCAGAAATATCTACAGATGATTTTCAAATCTCTGATTCCATTTTGGACATCTTGGGTCTACTGAGCTAAATTCTGCAATGTACAATAGACTTCAAACAAAGCAAACAATTTAAATTCAAACTTCAGATATGCTTATTATTAACAGGATCTTTGCTCACCCAAAATATCAGCCCAGCAAACAGATGAATAGCAGAACAAAAATCTTTTAAGGTGACACGTTCATAAACAGCAACATTTTGGGCTTCATATAGACTATGTGATGTCATCCTACAGGTGTTTTTAAATAAGTAGATCTATATAATGCAGTGTTATCACTAGGTATATAGCATGATTAAGGGCTGTTTGAATACTGAAATGTGGCTGTTCATGAACATTTAACCTTAATAAAGGACTTTTGTTCTTTTATGCATTAGTGTCAAACACAGGGATTATATTAATTAATTGCAGCAACGTTTGAAGGGTATTGTGGCAGGTTACTCAAAATAAACTGACACTGTGACAAAACAATAGTGTTTTAACATAATCCTTGATGTTAATATGTGATGTTTGCAAATGTATCATGCTCCAAGTAGTGAAGCTGTCCACCTGCAATTGCCACTTGTTATGTTGCATCACACATCAAAATTTAACATTGCACAAGAGGTTTGTTGTGCAATGCCACCAATTGCGAGTGTCGGGGGGATTTATCACGCCACCTCTGAAGTGATAGAGAAGAAAAAGAAACAGTTTCTGCTTCTTAAATATGTGGCAGCAGGCTTGCTTATACAAACCTGCTCCACATAGCACAAAAAGCTGCAAATGCAGCTTAATAAATATAGTCTGAAGTCCATTTATACAGGAACTAGCTCACACACTTTATTTATTTGTGCCTCACTCTGTAAACACTTCCCTCCTGTCTCTTTGCAACAATTATACACATACAAAGTATTATTTAGGGGCATATTTATCATTTTAGGACACACTAGGTGTGTAATGCTGTCCCCTGCTCTTGCAAAACCAATCGAGTAAAAGCAGGGCTTGTCAATCATCCCCTTCATATTAGTCCAGGGTGATTTTAATCCACCACATCTGAAACAGTGGAAAGGTTAAGAAGCATCAGTCTGTTTTATTAGTACTGAGTGATTTTAACTCACTACTTATGAAATGGTGGAGAGGTTAAGAAGCATAAATTTTTACATTGCGGTTTCTGACTCAAATGAGTGAGCCTGGTCTTCAAGTGCAATTAAACAAATTTGCACAATAAAGCAGCAGTGTTAGATTAATTCTTTCTCAGAGAACTTAGTTATGAACCATTCTGGTGTGCAACATTAAGAGCAGTAATCAGCTTTTTTCAACCACATATAGAGCAGTTTCTGATTCTGAATAAACACTTCTGTGAACCACATATAGAGCTGGAATGCAGGGTCTGATTACAAGGTTTTGAAAAGTTTATCTAATTATTCACTACAAAAATCTCCAAACAATTATTAATGGTCAACTGTGTAGAAAAATCATTGGATAAATGTTTTAAAGTATTGTGATTATCCAGATAATATTTAGTGCTGTGACTCTCCTCTTTAGTTATAATTACAAACATCACAGATTTTCCCCCCAGTGCTGAGCCAATTTTGAGCTATTTTTTGCTACCTACGTTCAAACCCCTATTGTAGTCAAATGGCTGTGAGTGAACCACACACATTATATATTTTTTTTTACAGCAGGCCCAGCAGATTCACAATATGCCATTATTATATTTATAAATCATGGCATATGAGATAGCTGTAGCAAAAAACTTTACAACAAAAAAGATTGATTTTTGCAAAGATTTTAGTAAATAATATTAAAAATGGCCTAGTGACCACTGCTGTTACTTTGATCACCTTACTAAATTGTCATTAAGGGTAGCCACATGTGAAATAGGTACCCATATGGGCCTGTAGGGGTTATTATATTTAATATAATAAATTAAAGAGGCCCCATTGTGCAGTACATAATAAAAGCACTTTTTTCGCAAAGTGTTCACTGTTACCATATTGATCACCTGACTATACAGACAAAATACATACTTTTTTTTAAAGAGAGGGATTAGTTTAGTAGAATATAAACTTTATTAGGGGATTTTTTTTATAATGTTTGTAATATAACATCCCCCAAAAAAATCTCATGTGTTTTTTTTTTTTACTTTATTTAAAAAAAATAAAAAAAAATCTGTTTTCTAGCACTGCTCCACCACCATTTGAAAGAACAAGTGATTCGCTTTCAAATGAGGGGTCTTGGTAGTTTGTAGTTGCTAAGGGAGCAGTTGGGTGGATCGCTGAAAACAGCTTTTGATCTGCAATCCCCCTGCTTAATGAAAATAGCTTGTCATGCACCTACAGGTTGCGATGTGCATGACAAGCATAGCTCATTGTGCGCATCAAAAGGGTCAAAGGGGCATTAAACTCATAGCATATATCAGTTATCAAGTAATGCATTGCCAAATAGATGTTTAAAATTATTTAACACTGTCATATTGTTAGCCCAAATTTACAAGATATTGCAAATTTATAGCAAATCAGATATAATCCTCTTAAAAAGTCAATATTCCTGGTTACCTTTGTTGTGTTTAATTATGAGCAGATGTTTGTGATCTCAGTTAAACAATCACTGTGTAGAATGTTGCAGACTGAGGTAAATATTCAATATATTAAAATATTACGTAAGAATGATGGAAGTATATTTTAATGTTTTCTTTTACTTAAAGGGACACTGAACCCAAATTTTTTCTTTTACAATTCAGAAAGAGCATGCAATTTTAAGCAACTTTCTAATTTACTCCTATTATCAATTTTTCTTCGTTCTCTTGCTATCATTAGTTGAAAAAGAAGGCATCTAAGCTTTTTTTTGTTTTGAGTACTCTGGACAGCACTTTTTTTTATTGGTGGATGAATTTATCCACCAATCAGCAAGGACAACCCAGGTTGTTCACCAAAAATGGGCCGGCATCTAAACTTACATTCTTGCATTTCAAATAAAGATACCAAGAGAATGAAGAAAATTTGATAATAGGAGTAAATTAGAAAGTTGCTTACAATTTCATGCTCAATCTGAATCACGAAAGAAAATTTTTGGGTACAGTGTCCCTTTAATTAAACATGCCATGAGGAGATTAAGTAAAGAACAGTTAAAAAATGTATACATTTGGAAATTACCAACAACACAAATGGTAAAAACCCATTTTAACATAGCACTAAACATTATCATTAGTATTTGTAATTCATTAAATACTTTGCTTTATGCAAATGAGTTACCATTCAATAAGTTGCCATTCACACAAATTATTCAAGATTTGATTTAAAATAACTGAAATTATAATTATTAATAATAATAATAATAACAGTAACTTATATAGGTTTTTTTTAGGTTAAACTCGAAACGCTTTACACAGGGGAAATTTACATAAAAGGTTTAGAAGTCACATATCTAATTCCTAAAAGGCTTGTGTAAACAGGTAGGTCTTGAGTTTTTGTTTCATAATTTCCAGAGAAGTGGCTTCTTTCAATGTGCTTGGGAGAGTGTTCCATAAAGATAAGGCGGCATGACTAAAAGCTTGCAAACCACATTTTTGTGTGAATTCTTGGCACTTTTAGCCTCTGGGCATGTGTTGAATGAATAGTGCGAGTTGGGACATATGGCACAAGTAATTCTGTTGAATAGCGTGTTTCCAGATCATGTAGGATAGCAGGCTTGAATAGTATGCACCATTTTATTGTCATCCAGTGCAGAGAGTGGAGGATAGGAGTTACATGGCAACATTTTGGTTGGCCAGTTGGAAGCCTCACTGTAGCATTTTATACCAACTGAAGGCGATGGAGTAGTTTTTATTGGAAAATAACAATAAAGGGCTTTGCAGTAGTTCAAACGTGATGCCACCAATGCAGGGATGATCATGGAAAGATCTTTTGTAGGAATCAGGTGTTTGATCCTGGTTATATTCTTTAAATGAAAGAATGAGGCTTGTACAGTGGCTATTATATGATGTTTTAGAGAAAGTTCACTATCAAGCATAACACCAAAATTTCTTACTAGATTTGAGATTTGTAGTTTTTATCCTCCACATGCTAGACAAGTTTGTTGATCTTGCAAATGTTGCAAATACTGTAAATATTGTCTAAATCTGGATAAATTACGTACAAATACTATTTATTATTACATATATATATATATATATATATATATATATATATATTATATATATATATATATATATATGCAGCCAAAAGAAAATGCACTCTCAGGACTTTCATAAACAAGTTACTTTTATTTCTGTAACATTTTCGGAGGTCTTGCCTCCTTCATCAGCATAAATAAAGTGAGAACAAACAAACTCTTAAATAGTGACATACTCACTCAAAATCATTTCAAACCACTACCTGTGCTGGCGCCAAAATTACCGGTGTTGGACCGCATAGTGCGTTCCAAATGTGCTAAGTGGCGGAAGTGGTGCGCCAAACTACTTCCGGTTGTAAAAAATCTATAGCCGTAAACAATCGGCTTTCTCTATACAACTGCTATAATTGTAAAGCCATTGTGGCGTGTTTATCTAAACACATAAAGCAAATTCTTAGCGTGCAAACGTTTATGCTAATATATTAAATAGTGATAGTAAATGTGACAGCCGCTTGTTGCCATAGCAACATAAACAATGCTAGAGTGTAATCCTGAACAGGAACAGATAAACAGTAACTATGTTTCTAAATATACCAAAATGTGTTAAAACGGGCCTGTTATTTGGCTACAATGTATATGTTTACAGATGATGTATATATTAATAAGAGAGGATATCCAAATATATTTATTAGGCACGCCAGCTGGCATGATGTGCTATATATGTTGTTATGTTATCTTATGTTAAAGATATTGAATCAGTATATCCAATATTCATAGAGAAATCTCATATGGAGATATATATATCTCCAATTTAAAGCCTTCAGTTTCTGCATAGCTATACTGCTAAAGATTATCGTCTATCTGCGATCTTCCCATTAGTATGAGCTGTTAACATACATACTGTTCCTAAAAAAGCCTTTTGTGTAATCAAAACTTGAAACAAATATTATTGAAATTTATACCGCTCACCTAGTTCCTATTGAGTGATGAGGTTATATACTCTCAACATATTAAATCTCATAGTGAGAGCTACGTGGGTCATATATGTATATGCCACTCCTATCTTGTGGCTAACAATGCCCTCATATGCTCCCTATGTCAATACTCCAAAGCATTCAAGCACAAACGTACAAAAAGTAAATAGAACTAAACTTAAAAAATAAACTTAAAAATAAAAACAATTAATATAACGGTCTTTCCATACATTTAAGCACTACTTAAACACTATCCCATTCGGGATGGATTTAGCTCTAAAAGTTCTTGATTTTCATATATGCAGAATAGAGAGCGTTCGATCATTAACTCCTGAATTTATGTATGCTGTGATCCGCTCTGTGTTTATTTCTGTGCATTCTTCAGTATCTTCTATTGCACCCTGGACCCCTGGGTTACCGTTGCCTTTAGGATCGAATGCTTAGTATGCATTGTGTTATCCTAGTTATTATGCCATCAAAATATTCTCCATATTGTTATTTCTTCTTCCTGGGTTGCTTAAGGATCAAGTGTCCAGTTTTGGCTATGTGTATTGCTATGTGTGAAAAAAACTGGTAACTCCAAGGCACCACTATCCGACATCCACACAGGTGTTAGAAATACCAAAGATTCCTATCCCTGGTGCTGTGTGTCAACATGGTTTAGGGGTACCCCTAGGACGAGGCACGCCGACCACATGGCGCACAGAGTCTTAATAGTCTAGGTGCCGTACCCTGAGCTTGTATCACATTATATAGCTATATTACACCAAAGCCTTAAAATCAGGGGTGGTGTTGAGCCCCCCTGGGTGAATGGTACCCAGTCGGTACATCCATTGTGCCTCTCGTTGCAGAAGTAATTTACCTCTGTCCCCCCCTCTATCTAATGGGGGTACATGATCAATGAGTGTGTATCTTATTGATGCCACCGAGTGTCTGTACTCTGCACAGTGTCTCGCTACTGGTTGTTCCGATTCCCCGGATTTATGAGCCGACCTTATGGCGTGACGATGATTGGCCATCCTTTCTCTCAGGGTACCTGTCGTTTTACCGACATAATGCCAAGAGCATGGGCATACCAGTAAATAGATAACATGTGTGGTCGTACAGGTAATCGAATGTCGTATATGGAACTGCCTGTTGGTATGAGGATGGTTGAATATTCTGGTACTTATAAGTCCATTACAGGTAGTGCATCCTAAGCATCTATAAGATCCTCTGATGTTAGTATGTGTCCTGGGATTGTAACTTGCCTTTGAGTCAGTTTTGACTAATAGGTCTCGCAGATTTGTGCCCCTCCTATAGCCGACCATAGGCGTCAGGTGTTTGCTAAATTGTAATTTTGGATCAGTGGAAACGATAGGCCAATGTGTCCTTAAAGAGAGTCCAGCATTTCTGGTACTAGGAGAAAATGTAGTTGTCAGTATGATTTTATCATCCCTGATTTGTCTCGGTTCTTGAGCCAATAGTTGTGCTTGTGTTATTTGTGACACTTCCTTCATCATCTTGCTGATGTGTTGGACCTTATATCCCCTCTCTTCAAATTTTGCACCCATTTCAGACAACTGAGTGGCTCCTAATATGGGATCCGAATTATTTCTAACTGTTCTGATAAGCTGTGATTTCAATATACCCTTTAGTAATGCTGGGGGGTGACAGCTATCTGACCTCAATAGGGAGTTCCTATCCGTGGGTTTACTGAATAGTGTACATCCTACTCCCTGTGTGGTTTTGTATACTTTAAGGTCAAGGAAGTTAATAGACTCTGCGTTACTTAGCATTTTGAATCTAACAGTGGTCTGTGTATTATTGATTGTTTCAAACCACTCATGGAGGTTCTTTTGGCTGCATATCTTTTACAAATTTGCACCCAGGCATTTTTCCTTTGTGGGCGAGTTCTGGTGTTTTGGATACCTATACACACGACCAGGCGTGCCCCTCCTAAATTAACCTCATCATTTCTACCACTTGATAAACGGAACTTTCCTATTGTGATTTTGCTCTAAGTATACAAGATTGGATACATCTTTTGTCATAAGGTTCAGTGTGATTGCTGTGGAAATTCTCTTCATAGGCTCCCTTACTTTCTGGTACTAACCATGTCATCACAAGGTGAGAGCCAACAAGATCCTATGGTCATTCATGTGGAAACAGTTGAAGATCCGGCAGTACAAGCCATAGCAGCACAAACAGGGACGGTTTCCTACACCGAGGATGACGCTAACCGCATATTGTTTGCACCCATATCCAGAACGTCTGGTGAGACTCCTATTAATTTATATTTTGCTTTGCTAAAATTGAAAAAACGTGAGATAGATTTATCTTTACACGGTAGCTATCTTTCAGATTATCATAGAAATGGGCAAATTCCAAGGGGGTTTAGGGTACACAATATTCCCACCATAGGCAGAGACAACCCTGAATTCAGAAAGAAGTGGTGCTACATTTTAAACAAATGTTCTTTTGATTTAATATTATTGGTTATTGAAGAAGTCACTTCTATCCTAACTAAGGTTAAAATTGAAATTCAGCAGTTTGAAACAACACATAACCCAGTTCTTGCTAATGATCAACAAGAAAATTGGTTATCCAAAATCAAAACTCAAATTGATAAATACAAAAATGATTTAATTACATTTAAAAATAGAAAACTGGATACTGTTAAGCTAGATTATTCTCAGGGCAAGGTATATAAATGGCTCACAGGCACTAGAGAGATACAGCCCAGGAGAAGACAGCGTGACAGGCGTGTACGCTTTGACACAGTGGATACTAGTGGAGCTGAGTCCACTGATAATGAGAGAGCTCTTAATGCAAGGCCATACACCCCACCGGGCACAAGTGACAATTTTGACCAATACAATGCACAGTCAACACCCAGACATTTTTTAGGGGTTACAACACGCTCACAGAGAGCAGACATACGAGACCCCACATCAGGCGGGCGGGCACCAAGACACAGACCGCCAAGAAGGGGGAGGCGAGGGATGCAATAATTAATTTGAGCTCTCATGTTCTGACAAATGGTGAAATACAACTGTTAAATAAGGGACTATCATTTGTTCCCAGCACAACAATCAATGAGTATGAACAGAAAGTTGATATTCACAAATTTTGCAGAACTTTAAAGCTTAAAGAATTTTTCCAGAATACTATATCAGATAACACCAAAACTGCAATTGAACGTCAATGTCATATACCAAGCTCATTTGAGCCTACCAATTATAGTGCTAGCACCAAGACCTTTATTCGCATGGTCTCTCAAGACCTAGACAAGGACAGAGAGCACTCTATATGGAAACATAATCTCACACAAATGGAAAGAGAAGCCATTAAAACACTCCAGGATGACACCTCCCTCACCATTAGACCAGCGGATAAGGGAGGGGCCATAGTCCTTTTGAACTATGACTATTACAAAGGTGACATTGTACATCAACTCTCAGATACATCTACATACATGGCTCTGAAGGGTGATCCAACAGATACATACAAAAAACAATTGGATGATTTAATTCAGATGGGTTGCGAACAGGGTTTTATCTCTGAACACATCAAAAAGTACTGCATCACATCACACCCAAGGATACCCATACTATACACAATACCTAAGGTGCACAAGGATGCAAAGACACCTCCGGGTCGTCCCATTGTGTCGGCAGTGGATTCCTTATGCCAACCGGTATCACAGTACATTGACTTACTGCTACAGCCGGTTGTCAGAGGAACACGATCCTTTTTGCTGGACACCAGCGAATTCATTAGACTGTTGGGGGCTGTTCACGTCCAGACTGGTGACATTTTGGTCACTATGGACGTGAACAGCCTGTACACTATTATTCCCCACGGGGAGGGATTAGAAGCAGTTAGGGCACACCTCACGAATAATCCCCTCTATGAAGGACCCCCTATTGAATACCTGCTGTCTCTCATTGAATTTTGTTTACACAAGAATTATTTTAGATTCGAAAACAAATTCTTTCTTCAGATAGCAGGTACGGCCATGGGGTCATCCATGGCCCCCTCCTATGCTAACATCTTCATGTCACATTTCGAGAATATATACCTATGGGGAAAATGTGATTCATCCATCATTTTCTACCGTAGGTATATTGACGATATCTTTTTGATTTGGAGAGGGGGCATGGATGACCTCCATGAGTGGTTTGAAACAATCAATAATACACAGACCACTGTTAGATTCAAAATGCTAAGTAACGCAGAGTCTATTAACTTCCTTGACCTTAAAGTATACAAAACCACACAGGGAGTAGGATGTACACTATTCAGTAAACCCACGGATAGGAACTCCCTATTGAGGTCAGATAGCTGTCACCCCCCAGCATTACTAAAGGGTATATTGAAATCACAGCTTATCAGAACAGTTAGAAATAATTCGGATCCCATATTAGGAGCCACTCAGTTGTCTGAAATGGGTGCAAAATTTGAAGAGAGGGGATATAAGGTCCAACACATCAGCAAGATGATGAAGGAAGTGTCACAAATAACACAAGCACAACTATTGGCTCAAGAACCGAGACAAATCAGGGATGATAAAATCATACTGACAACTACATTTTCTCCTAGTACCAGAAATGCTGGACTCTCTTTAAGGACACATTGGCCTATCGTTTCCACTGATCCAAAATTACAATTTAGCAAACACCTGACGCCTATGGTCGGCTATAGGAGGGGCACAAATCTGCGAGACCTATTAGTCAAAACTGACTCAAAGGCAAGTTACAATCCCAGGACACATACTAACATCAGAGGATCTTATAGATGCTTAGGATGCACTACCTGTAATGGACTTATAAGTACCAGAATATTCAACCATCCTCATACCAACAGGCAGTTCCATATACGACATTCGATTACCTGTACGACCACACATGTTATCTATTTACTGGTATGCCCATGCTCTTGGCATTATGTCGGTAAAACGACAGGTACCCTGAGAGAAAGGATGGCCAATCATCGTCACGCCATAAGGTCGGCTCATAAATCCGGGGAATCGGAACAACCAGTAGCGAGACACTGTGCAGAGTACAGACACTCGGTGGCATCAATAAGATACACACTCATTGATCATGTACCCCCATTAGATAGAGGGGGGGACAGAGGTAAATTACTTCTGCAACGAGAGGCACAATGGATGTACCGACTGGGTACCATTCACCCAGGGGGGCTCAACACCACCCCTGATTTTAAGGCTTTGGTGTAATATAGCTATATAATGTGATACAAGCTCAGGGTACGGCACCTAGACTATTAAGACTCTGTGCGCCATGTGGTCGGCGTGCCTCGTCCTAGGGGTACCCCTAAACCATGTTGACACACAGCACCAGGGATAGGAATCTTTGGTATTTCTAACACCTGTGTGGATGTCGGATAGTGGTGCCTTGGAGTTACCAGTTTTTTTCACACATAGCAATACACATAGCCAAAACTGGACACTTGATCCTTAAGCAACCCAGGAAGAAGAAATAACAATATGGAGAATATTTTGATGGCATAATAACTAGGATAACACAATGCATACTAAGCATTCGATCCTAAAGGCAACGGTAACCCAGGGGTCCAGGGTGCAATAGAAGATACTGAAGAATGCACAGAAATAAACACAGAGCGGATCACAGCATACATAAATTCAGGAGTTAATGATCGAACGCTCTCTATTCTGCATATATGAAAATCAAGAACTTTTAGAGCTAAATCCATCCCGAATGGGATAGTGTTTAAGTAGTGCTTAAATGTATGGAAAGACCGTTATATTAATTGTTTTTATTTTTAAGTTTATTTTTTAAGTTTAGTTCTATTTACTTTTTGTACGTTTGTGCTTGAATGCTTTGGAGTATTGACATAGGGAGCATATGAGGGCATTGTTAGCCACAAGATAGGAGTGGCATATACATATATGACCCACGTAGCTCTCACTATGAGATTTAATATGTTGAGAGTATATAACCTCATCACTCAATAGGAACTAGGTGAGCGGTATAAATTTCAATAATATTTGTTTCAAGTTTTGATTACACAAAAGGCTTTTTTAGGAACAGTATGTATGTTAACAGCTCATACTAATGGGAAGATCGCAGATAGACGATAATCTTTAGCAGTATAGCTATGCAGAAACTGAAGGCTTTAAATTGGAGATATATATATCTCCATATGAGATTTCTCTATGAATATTGGATATACTGATTCAATATCTTTAACATAAGATAACATAACAACATATATAGCACATCATGCCAGCTGGCGTGCCTAATAAATATATTTGGATATCCTCTCTTATTAATATATACATCATCTGTAAACATATACATTGTAGCCAAATAACAGGCCCGTTTTAACACATTTTGGTATATTTAGAAACATAGTTACTGTTTATCTGTTCCTGTTCAGGATTACACTCTAGCATTGTTTATGTTGCTATGGCAACAAGCGGCTGTCACATTTACTATCACTATTTAATATATTAGCATAAACGTTTGCACGCTAAGAATTTGCTTTATGTGTTTAGATAAACACGCCACAATGGCTTTACAATTATAGCAGTTGTATAGAGAAAGCCGATTGTTTACGGCTATAGATTTTTTACAACCGGAAGTAGTTTGGCGCACCACTTCCGCCACTTAGCACATTTGGAACGCACTATGCGGTCCAACACCGGTAATTTTGGCGCCAGCACAGGTAGTGGTTTGAAATGATTTTGAGTGAGTATGTCACTATTTAAGAGTTTGTTTGTTCTCACTTTATTTATGCTGATGAAGGAGGCAAGACCTCCGAAAACGTTACAGAAATAAAAGTAACTTGTTTATGAAAGTCCTGAGAGTGCATTTTCTTTTGGCTGCATATCTTTTACAAATTTGCACCCAGGCATTTTTCCTTTGTGGGCGAGTTCTGGTGTTTTGGATACCTATATATATATATATATATATATATATATATATACAAAAAGATATATTCATGGTCAGTCAGAGGAAAGAATCCACTGAAAGACTTACCAGCGCTATCTCTAAGGGTAGAAACCACAAAACACCTAAAAAAAAACCACTCTCACAGATTTCTCCCTAAAAAGGTGGTACAATACATATAAATAGCTGCCACTCCAGAAAATAAAGCACAAACAAGTCCCTCAAGCTTGTTCTCAAGGATAAATACAAAAAAATAGCCTGGATGGCGCTCACATATAAATGTAATGTGCAGATAGGTGAAAGAAGTAGTAACTTCAATATATATGTAAACTCTACATGCATATATATATATACACAAATAGTATTATAGCAACAAGTAGAACAATAACATAAAATATATAACATATAAAGGATGAATCAGAATAGAGGCAAATAATAAAAGTTCATAAAGAATCTTTGATAATGTTGGCTGATGTGTGATCTCTTCATATAACACCCCCACTCAGATGTGCACTTACTTCAAAAACCCTCAATCATATGAGGTAAGGATGATTTGTGTCAGTGAAATGCTTGGCACCTCCCAGAGTATGGAACTGGACCACCGTAGCTGTATATCCCCCTGATATCAGTCGTGATGATCTCTGTTTAACACCCAGTCGTCTGTATTTACTTTGAACTTGCACACTTGTTCAGGTGAAACTCCCAATCATAAATCTGTGTATTAGCTGAGGGAGACATGAATCTATGAGCTCTGACACAACAGCACAAGAAAATGAGACTGATATCAGGGGGATATACAGCTATGGTGGTCCAGTTCCATACTCTGGGAGGTGCCAAGCATTTCACTGACACGAATCATCCTTACCTCATATGATTGAGGGTTTTTGAAGTGTGTATATATATATATATATATATATATATATATATATATATATATACAGTACACAGGTATACCTCGGAGAGATATTGTGGGCTTGGTTCCAGACCACAGCAATAAAGCAAATCACAAATGTTTTGGTTTCCGAGTGCATATAAAAGCTATGTTTACTTAATACTGTAGTTTATTTAGTGTGCAATAGCATTATGTTCAAAGAAAAAAAAACAATGTACATACCTTAATTAAAAATACTTTATTGTTAAAAAAAATGCTAACCATCACCTGAGCCTTCTACAAATAGTAATCATTTATTCATGGCTAGATCAGATTACTGTTGTAAATTCAACAAGCAATCACAGCCAAATTACTATAAAGTCTTTCAACGCTTTTGTTATTGCTACTAGTTGTAAAATGTAAAACTGGAATGTGATCCTAGTATAATTAATTAGAAATGTTTATCAAATAGCAAAATAAATTAATAATTGACAAATACAAAATAAAAATGAATATACAATAGCACTTGAATTTGAAATGAGTATAGAATATTCCTTCCCCTTCATCATGTCACAGCCATTAGCCAATTACAAAATTCATATACGTATATACTGTGCACTTTTACACATACTCAGTAGGAATTGGAGCCTCAGAAAGTATATATATATAATAAGAATGTGCACATCTTGATAACAAAAATCTATTGGAAAGTTTTTGTTTTGTTTTTTGTTTTGTTAAATGATATGCTTTATCTGAATAATGAAACTTTAATTATGACTTTAATGACCCTTTAAGTACTTAGTTGCATCTGCATATAAATAAATACATATATATGTTTTGTTAAATGGACATGAGTCAAAACTACAATTAAATGATTCAGTTAGTGAGAACAATTTTAAAAAAAGTCTAAGTTTATTTCTAAAATTACATCCACCACTGTTTGTTAAACTATAGCTACCCTCCAGAATGCTCAGAGATATAAACATATCTTGAGCACTATGTATATAATGTTACAAACATGGATGCACTATGTATATAATGTTACAAACATGGATGCACTATGTATATAATGTTACAACATTGATGCGAACACAGCTTCTATTTAGGCTCCATTTATATATCTGTGACATCAGTTTCAGGACTGTTTCAGTGCCGACTTTCTCGTGCGACCTCTTACAACCATTGCTTCTAATCCTATCCCCAAATACAGAGGTTGCCGATGTCAAAGAATGAATTGTTATTTGTCCAAAATAACTGACAAGTCCTGCTTTCGCGCAATTGGTTAAATGAAACCTTGACCACATGGATCTTAATAAATTGGGGCCACTGTATTTAAAATAAATACACACTCCTGAGCATTATGATTTCATAGAAAGGAGATACGTTCAAAGAAATGAAACCAAGAGAAAGATGTACATTTGATAATTGGAATCTTTTTTCAGCTGAATCATTAAAGTTTAATCTGACATTCATTTTAACCTATAACAATGAAAATAGCAGACATTTAAAAGCCGTAATATTAATACCTACAAAATGAGTGTCTAGGTGGGGAAGGGCAGATGGGGTGAGCTTCCCTCCCCCTTGGAATATTGCTTTTTGTATCTAAGCATAAGACATAACATATAGAAGCCACTTTTCTGATTACAATGAACCAACGTTTTTAAAACGATGTCCAGCTCACAGGTATAAAAAACAACTCTCAAACTGATATTATTATTTTCAGGACTTTTTTTTTTTTGCACCCTCCATTACAAAAATAACATAATTGCAAATATGTATGACATAAAATGTTAATTATTTTATATATATATATATATATATATATATATATATATATATATATATATATATATATCAAAAAGGAAGATATTTTGGCTACAGCGCATAAGATTAAAACTAAAAAAGGAGATAATATATTAGCTCCCAGTGGTATTCAAAGTAGTACAATGACCGATAATATATAAGTAAATCAATAATATCTAATGATTCAACATGGTATAATTGGTTAAAGATGGACTCAATATTTAATGCACAGTATCATCCAAGTATGATATGTTATCTTATAGCTGAGTAGTCTAGTCCAAAGTTAAAAACCATTCTTAGAAAGTTGAGTTCAGAAGATGAAATAGTATAATTGTCCTATCCTTAGATATGGCTGCAAAATCGGTACTTACCGACCAGAACCTCAATCATATGAGGTAAGGAACAGGCTCTGCGTGTAATTTCTTAGACGGTATAATCAGGAGTCCTGAGGCTTCACGGACTGGAGCTTGTAGTTGTTTACACTGGTACATCGGTGTAGTTAGCCAATGTGCTATATTACTTGCTTTTTTGTTTCTCTGTTTTAATGCTGTAGGTTTTTTCCTTTGTCTAATTTTCAACCCATATATATATAAAAAAAAGGTAGTGTTAACACTGTTCTATTGGGAGTGGATGCATACTGCTCTACTCCAATTATATCTTGTCTTGAAGAAGGCCCATGATGGGTTCGACACGTCGACATTCTTATTAATGGTATAAACATTTTGAAATAAATTTGCATTATTTGTTCACAAAAGTCCTGAGAGTGCCCTCCTTTACCAGTACAGTTCTATTTAATCCTCACAAGGGTTGCACCCAGGTATATAGAACAATATACAAATCAGATAATAGTGTCAATAACAATCCTTTAAAAAAGATTATCAAATAACTCATCATAAACTTTAATGGTGAATTTTGTACAAAATTAATTAGATAATCTTTTCAAAATTAAAAAATTATAAATAAAAATTTAAATTATTTTGTTCTTCAGTAAAACTTAAAAACAATAAATAAATATTGTGTTTATCAGTAGAGTGCCACTATTATAATAATAATAATAATTAATATAAACATAATATATGCTTTCTCTGTCTCTCTCTCTCTCTCTCTCTCTCTTTCTCTGTATGTATATATATATATATATATATATATATATATATATATATATGTATACATACATACATGCACACAAATAGATGGACGATAGATAGATAGATAGATAGATATAAAAATAGATAGATGATAGAAAAATATACTGCTATAGCTTCTTTCTATGGCTTGTTAGTTCAGCTTTTAATGACGTTATAAAATTACACAGTTATGATATCATAACTCAAAAAATATAGCATTGTAAAAACCAATGCACAGCAATAAAGTTTGTAGAAAGATAGAAAGACAAATGTGAAACATAGCATTTAAAAAAAGTTTGTATTTGCTTTTATTGTTCAATATAGGTACAATAAAAATCTTATCTACAGTTAATTTGAAAAAGAACAATACTGAATAATTATGTAATTATTTTTGTGTGGTTTGCATTTGCTAAGGACCAAATATGCCTCCTATATTATTAACTCTTAAATAAGAAATTAATATTAAAAGAAACATTGCATTTTTAGGATTATTTTTAAATGCTCCCCTCTTCATATCTGTTCTGCTACATGTTGGAGAACATATAGACAGATATATCCTGTAAATTAACCTGTTATTCAGTTACAGGTCAGCAAAGATTTATTGCTTCATATTGAGGGATGATGTTTCATTCTCTAAAAAGGCATTTATCTCATTTTCCTCTTTGAGATTTTGTCTTTCAGTTTTCTTTTGCTTTCATTTTATTACATTTTTAAAATGATTCCATGCTGTAGGTAACAGTGTTATTAGCATTTCCATTTTAGAAAATATAAATATTTATCAAAATCTAAATTGTGAAAAAATAAATAGGATAAATATATAGATTGGAAGATAAAATTGCGCCTGAGTGTCAAGTAGAATTGATACATTATCTAAGAGACTCCATTTACTTCAAAATAATAAAGGAAGCTTCAAGGGCACTCTGTAAATGTCATCTGACACAGTTAGGGCGCCATTAATCATAGTGTGTGCAGAAAGAGAACATCCCTGCGTGCCTCTGAGGCCTCTAGTGCTGCATTAGTTGCCTGATTTTTTTAAGATTTCACCCATAAATGCTTTCGCTACCCTGCTGCCTGCTCATGCACAACTAATTGCACAACAGCAGGGCTTGTCAGTCCTCCAGGTTGAATAAAACTGGTGCTTCTTTTGGTTGCAGTCTTGCATGATCCCTGGGCTACTGTCATACTTTCCATCACTTGCAACTTGGTTTCATTTGGCTGGAATAACATAAAGCCAGAGGGAGTTCTATAATGGAACCTGGTGAGACCATGGGACCAAGGTTGCTTTTGATGGTCCTGGCACAAAGGAAAAAATATTTTAAAAAACCCTTAAGATAAACCTTTTTTATAACCCCTGTTTTGTTTTTGCTGCATACATTTAAACGTTATAGTAAGTAATTTTTCAGTCAGTAACAGACACATTTATATGTTTTTTTTTTTCAGTAGGCCCAACAGATTCAAAATATACTATTATTATATTATTATTATTATAATATTATTATATTTGTCAACATTTTTTTACAAATTTATATTTTTATAATATTCTAATAAATATCAATCGGCTAGATTACAAGTTGTGCGTTAAACAGGTCCTAACACTGCTTTTTTATGCCCGCTGGTATTACGAGTCTTGAAGGTTTAGTGTCAACACACACTTTTTTGGCCTTACCGCAAAACGACTTATGTAAACTTCGTAAAAAAAATTTCTATGGGACTTCCATAGCGCTGGTATTATGAGTCTGTCCTGGGAGGCCAAAAAGTGAGCGGTACACCCTACCCCATCAAGAGTCCTAACACATTTTAAAGTCATGAGTTTTACAGTACAACGCCGTAGCATAAAACTCATAACTAAAGTGCTAAAAAGTACACTAACACCCATAAACTACCTATTAACCCCTAAGATTTAAATTTAGAATTAAAATTACAAGGAAAGAAAAGAGAACTTTAAAGAGGTACCTATTAGAAATATATTTATTATGTATAGAAGTTTTGAATAAGTTAAAGATTTTTTTGGGGTTTCCTATCCCTTTAAAGGGATAGTCTACTTGTTTTTTTTATTGTTTAAAAAGATAACTCCATTCCCCAGCTTTGCACAGCCAACATTTTTATGTTAATATACTTTATAACCTCTAAACCTCTAAATCTATGCCTGTTTCTAAACCCCTTCAGGCTGCCTTTTTTCTCTGTGCATTTTATTAGCTCTTTACAGCCAGACAGTGCTAGTTTGTGTGTACTATATAGATAAAATAGTGCTCACTCCCATGGAGTTATGCAGACACCTACACTATTTGGCTAAAATACAAGATTGTAAAAAGCACTGAGATAAGGGGCAGTCTGCAGAGGCTTAGATACAAGGTAATAACAGAGGTAAAAAGTATACCAATATAACAGTGTTGGTTATGCAAAACCGGGGAATGAATAATTAAAGGGACAGTCTACCATAGAATTGTTATTTTTTTAAAAGTTAGATAATCCATTTATTACCCATTCCCCAGTTTTGCATAACCAACACAGTTATAATAATATACTATTTACCTCTGTGATTATCTTGTATCTAGGAACCTTCTTCCAGCCCCCTGATCACATGACAGTGACTGTTTATTATCTATTGTCTTAAATGTAGCATTGTTTTGTGCTAAATCTTAAATAACCCCCTGTGCCTGAACACAGTGTTATCTATATAGCCCACATGTACTTTCTGTCACTTTGTGTTGAAAAGAGATTTAAAAAGCCTGTGATAAGAGGCAGCCCTCAAAGGCTTAGAAATTAGCACATGAGCCTACCTATGTTTAGTTTAAACTAAGAAAACCAAGAGAAAAATGCAAATTTGATGATAAAAGTAAAATGGAAAATTGCTTAAAATTAAAAGTCCTATCTGAATAATGAAAGTTTAATTTATACTAGACTGTCCCTTTAAGGGATTATTTTTTATGTTAACAATACAAATGTCAAGTAGACTGTCCCTTTAAGGCTCAATTATGCAGACATGCATTTCCTGTTACCTTCAAAATAAACAGGTTTAACAAAGCATTTTTATGCAAAAAATAAAAGAATTGTGATCAAATAGTGACCTTTTATAAGCATGATTGGCTTTTTCTTAAAAGGACATAAAGCCAACATTTATATTTCTTTATTTAGATAGAACATAAACATTTTCATTGTACTTCCATCATCAAATTGTATTCATTTTCTTGTTATCCTTTGTTGAAAAGCATGAAAGTAACTTCAGGAGTGTGCATGTGTCTGGCAGCTGTTTTGCAACCATTTTATACAATAGCAAGAGTACTAGATGGCAGCACTATTTCCTGTCATGTAGTGCTCAAGACATGTGCACAATACCTATCTAGATATCTTTTCAACAAAAAATAACATCGGAACAAAGCAAATTTTAAAATAGACTTTATTGTCCCTTTGATGGACAAACAAACACGTGGTCAATTAGGTCTCTTAAAGGGACAGTCAACTCAAAAATTGTTATTGTTTAAAAAGATAGATCATCTAGATTGTAAGTTCCCACGGGAATAGGGCCCTCAATTCCACCTGTTTTTGTCTGTAAAATGTTGTCTTATCGTATTGTTTCTCCATTGTACTGTTATCCTTGTACCCATGGGCAGCGCTGCGGAATCTGTTGGCGCTTTATAAATATAGAATAATAATAATCATCTCTTTATTACCCATCCACCAGTTTTGCATAGCCAACATGGTTAAATTAATACACTTTTTACCTTGTATTTAAGCCTTTTGTGATTACCTTGTATTTAAGCCTTTTCTGACAGCCCCCTGATCACATGATTTTTTATTTATTATCTATTGACTTTCATTTTATCCAATTAGTGCAGTGTCTGCCACAACCCACGGGTGGAAGCACAATGTTATCTATATGGCTCACGTGAACTAGCACTCCCCTGTTGTGAAAAGCTAATAAAAAAGTATGTGATAAGAGGCTGCCTTTAGTGGCTTAGAAACAGGAAGAAATTTAGAGGTTTAAATGTTATAAAGTATATTAATATAACAATGTTGGCTGTGCAAAGCTGGGGAATGGGTAGTAAAGGCGTTATCTATCTTTTTAACAATAACAATTTTGGTGTTGACTGTCCCTTTAAAGAATCCCATTCACTAGTGACTATAATCTGATATTGTCTAGCAACTCAATTTTAACAGGCCCATTTATCAAAGGTCTTGCGGACCTGATCCGACACTGCGGATCAGGTCCGCAAGACCTCGCTAAATGCGGAGAGCAATACGCTCTCCGCATTTAACATTGCACCAGCAGCTCACAAGAGCTGCTGGTGCAACGCCGCCCCCTGCTGACTCGCGGCCAATCGGCCGCCAGCAGGGAGCTGTCAATCAACCCGATCGTATTCGATCGGGTTGATGTCTGGCGATTCCTGTCCGCCTGTTCAGAGCAGGCGGACAGGGTTATGGAGCAGCGGTCTTTTGACCGCTGCTTCATAAGTTGTGTTTCTGGCGAGTCTGAAGACTCGCCAGAAACACGGCCCTTCAAGCTCCATACGGAGCTTGATAAATGGGCCTGCATGACTCTTATTTACACGATTCCTGCTAAAAAAAAAAGTTCCATCATTTGAAAATAAGGTGATGACGGCGTCACGGCGCTCCACTTTTTTTCCCATACTCTCCACAAGTCTTCACAGTTTTATGTGCACTTAGGAATAAAAACAACTTTTATTCACAGGAGTATATTAATTAGTCAATTAAAATAAAAGAAGCACATACTCTCCCCCTATAATAATCTTCATTTCCCATATGTTTAAATCACCATCAGCCAAAGTTGTTGTTTTTGTTTAACTCCAGGGCACTTGGCTCTTTGCATCTGCATAGTAATTACATTTATTCTTGTTTTCTTGGTGTATTTATAATACTTTAGTTAAGTGTACACAAAACACACACACACACTGTACTCATTGAAAAAAAAAAAATGCAAAAAAAAATGTTTTCTTTCTATTAGATTTTTTTTTTTTTGGGGGGGGGGGGATCTGAACGTAATTACCTCTGTTCTTATTTGATGTTCTTTTCTGTAAACTGGTCTATATATTCTGGAGCAAGAGATGAGTATATTATAGGACTTCATTAAGTCAACAAATTTGTACATAGCTGATTAAAGGGACAGTCTGCACCAGAATTTGTATTCTTTAAAAAGATAGATAATCCCTTTATTACCCATACCCTAGTTTTGCATAACTAACACAGTTGTATAAATACACTTTTTACCTCAGTGATTATCCTGTATCTAAGCCTCTGCAAACTAACCCCTTATTTCAGTTCTTTTGACAGACATCCATTTTAGCCAATCAAAACTGGCTCACTGGAACGTCACGTGCTTGAGCACAGTGTTATCTATATGACACACATGAACTAACACCCTCTAGTGTTGAAAAATTGTCAAAATGCCCTGAGAGAAGAGGTGGACTTCAAGGGCTTAGAAATTATCATATGAGCCTCCTATGTTTAGTTTTCAACTAAGAATACCAAAAGAACAAAGCAAAATTGGTGATAAAAGTAAATTGGAAAATTGTTAAAAATTACATTCTCTATCTGAATCATGAAAGTTTATTTTGGACTAGACTGTCCCTTTAACTTTCTAGTAGAAATCTAGTGATGGCAGATTTCTCATGGGGGTTAAATGTTAACAACATGATTTGAATTATGCCCAGCAAATGCTAAAGCGCCCCATTTAGGAAAATGTTTAGTTATGTGAGTCTGTTTTCAAAAGTGAAAAAGCATTTGTAGTATGACTGCTGTTTCTTAACATGTCCACAACCACATATTTTGCAGGTGTCAGACAACCCAGACTCATCCATCTTGGGGGACTAGCAAATCCAACCTTCCACTACCAATTGCACAATGTGGCATGAGAGATGGTTCGAGCAATCTTAAATTCTAGGATTCCTTGCCCCCCAAAGCCGTTCAAACAGGTTTTCTTTGTGAGAACCTTGTTCACATACAGAAATGGGGGCCTATACCTTACAAAAATCACATAAGTAAAAATACATGCAACCAAATCCTCATGTTACTACATTCACACTTGCATATTTTATCATTAGCATCTTTACGCTAACAGAAACAGTATTCCTTCTTGTGCTCATCCACCAACTATCAAATTTGACTGCACATGTATTTGCATGTAATCAATAAAACTTGGCTCATTTGGTTGGATAAAGGACCACACAAGAAACTGAGGAGAATGCATTGTGGTGGTTTGCTAGTTAAATACATTAGAGAATGCTAGCAAAGCAATATGGAAAGACGTTTTGTATTGTAGACGTAAAGGACTCGTTAACATCATGTCTATTTAACAACTGCAATGCTAAATACTAGTCCCATTACCACAGGATTAACTTGTAGATCAATATTCCTCTTAAAGTGCCGTGGGCATGCACTACAAATTGAAAATATTTTTTACTGCTCAAGCACATTACCAAAGCTGTATACCATGATTTCAAATGGGAAGTTATCAGAAACCTATTAGTTACACGTTAAACAAATGCAAATCACTAATACAATGGTCATTAAGCATTAATATCCCTTACAATACAAGTCTTAACATTTATAGAATTGTACAGTGTGAAATAACAATAGCATTTTACGGACTTCCTGTTGGAGGCGGAGCATGCAGGTAGCTGCAGGTAGCTGCAGGTGCTGTGGAAGCTACGCACCTCTGTGTGAGGCCTAATACACCACCAACAGATGCCTTTTTTGCCCTTGGCCACGTATAGGTCTGGGCTACAGGACTTTGGTCCGGCATGGGAAGTTAACGTTTTGCAGCCTAGGAGTGCACGCTGGCTGGTGCACACCATTTCTACATGGGCCCACAAACACTGGAATGAGACGCTGTCAGATAAGCATTTCTAACGCTCTGCAGGGCTGTATATCTGTGGCTACGAGTCTACCTACTTAATGCACCTGCTACCCAAACTCCGTTTTCTAAAGAACCTCTTGAGCCCACCTGCACAAAGACTGGTTTCTTTATAAACAACACGTTTTGGAGGCAGGTTATACTAAGCCGCTGCCGCAGCACTCACCTGGCAGAGCAGCTGCTACATGCGAGCGGAAGGCTCTTCTTGTCCCCGCCAAGCCTGGACCTGCACCACGAAAGACTCCGGTATTGCGAGTACACCAGAGAATACTGGGAACATGTGAGCGGAGTCCCTCTCCCTGGATGAGAGTTGCGGGTGGCAAGAAGCCCGAATCTGAGCCCCCTGGATGGGCATGCTGCCAAAGCATTAGCTCCTCCCCCATCGTGAGGTACTGGAAGCGTTTCCATACAGCGGACTTGGTTACCGCTTGGCTGGCGCTCTTTTCTCCTTGCAGGCTGTTCCCAGAGCGAAGAAGATTGGCTTGGGCGGCTGTATGATTGACTCCCGCTTCAGTGCGGGCAGGCTGGTTTACCGCGCAGGTATTTGCTCATCTGGAGTGCAGCCAGAGTTCTCCTAGCTCTGGCAGTTCGCATCTTATGACGATCGAGTGGGTACAGATCTCAAGGAGGCTCCAGATATCTGCCCCGAGGAACTACATCTAGGTTTGTCTATCGGTTCTCTGCCGATGAAAAAAAAAAAAAAAAAAAAAAGAGGTACTTTAAGCTTGCTCATCATATATGTTTGTCCGGGTGCCCTGCTGAGTACAGTGCGTAGTCTTAGCACTTGTGGGATTTATTGTCTGCACTGACACCCTCAATGGACTGTGCAAATTGCTACTGTGATATTGAACTGGGGGTGATGGACTGAGTTTGGGGCCAATGACACTCAATTTGGGGTTTGAAGGACTGAGATCCATATTTCACCTAAATGTGCATAATATATCTTGCTTGTCCTCCACAGGTCTGTCAATTTTTGAGCATTATAGGTCTAAGCAGAAGGGTTTGTTTCCTCTGGAAGCAAGAGTAAGGAGATGAGCAGTTATATGAGTAACTTGCTTTGCGGTGTTATCTGAGGCAAAAACATAAGGGGCTGATTTTTACAGATTTTCCTTTACTGACAGTTAACCCGTGCTAGAGAGTGTTGAGGTTGATTTCTACGCATGGTAGATAAATGATATAAAATGGGCAGTATGCCACACAGGCTTTGATAAATTCATTCTCTCACCTGAATGCTATCCTTAAGTTAATAGTACTAAATATTAGGGCATTGAAGGATATTCCCTTTAGATTAATCTTTAGCTACAAATTATTGCAAATTTAATGTGGGGCAGGTAATTCCTTGTAGGGTGGCTATATACTAAAAAAATATCTATCTACAATTTTTATATCTTTTTATTCTATATTCATCTGTATAGCTAAAAGTCTTGTATCATGAGGTTTAAATCGACACTGTAACATACACCAGAAGGAGTTTAGAAACTGAGAACAGAGTTTTCAGAAAGCATAGTATTCTAGATAAAAGTTAAATTTTTAGGGAACTTTGGGAGTGTAAGTGAAACAAAAAAACACTATATCACTTGTAGAGCACACATTGGGGTTTTTTTTTCTATTTTTGTTTTTTTTCTATATTTTTTTTTACCAATTGTATTACACATATAATATAGAGGGTTGCTGCATGAGATTTATCACCTAGTAACAACCGGTTAGAGCACTATAAGTACTTGTTTGAGAATTCGGAGTTGTCTCCCTTATCTGTAAGCTATATAGATAGTAACTGTCACAGCACAGACAAGTTACAGTCACGTCCTGTCCATGGACAAATACATTAATCCAAAAAGCTCACCCTCCAATATGCCTCCTAAAGCAAGGGACAAAAAAGGGGGCAGCAGGAATCTGGACTCTAGTATAGTCTCACCACTGGAAAAAAGTATCCCCAATCCCTTTCCCATTAATATGCCAGAATTTGCAGCTGAAGTGGCTGTCATGAGATGCAGGACATATGCAGGACACAGCAATGATGGTACAACTCTATTTTATTACAGAGCATAGCAATACACATCCAGACAGGTTGATTGTACTAAACTAACTGCGACACAGACACCGGACCTAAGCCCCGCCCACATGCTAGTGACATCACATCCTGCTATCATCACATCTTCCCCTTTTTCAAAGGCAAAGCATACATTCGCATATATTAAATAACAAGGTACACCAACAGGGTATACAACAACATTTTGTTTTAGAACATTATAAAAACAGATAGATTAGAAAACATGAACAAATAAATTACATCCTGACTTGGACATCGGGGTAGACTACCCTAGTCCACAGTGACCATGGGATTATTCTGCCCATACTTCCGGTCACTGTTCTAGCTAAAGTCAGTCCCTGTATCGGGCCGGAAGCCTCACCACTCTTCCGCTTGATGTAACTTTGCATGAACTGTCCTCTGATACAGAAGATGGTGAACAAGAGTCTGCTGGAGGCAAAGATATATCCCCGCTATGATCTTGCTGAGGGGAAGGCACCTCCCTTAGAACAGGAGATCCCACCGGCGGTGGTACTGAGGTATCCGGTTCCAGACTCTCAGGTACAGGCTGAAGATGTCTTCGGTTACGGAGTGTAACCGTCCCTCCCTCTGTAAGGACTGTGTAAGACCTTGGTTCTGGAGAGCGGCCCACTACCGTAGCAGGCGTCTTCCATTTCTTCTCATCATCCAGTTTAATTCTGACACTTTGGCCCGCTTTCAGTTCCTGTAAAGGCCTGACAGAATGTCTCCTGTCGTAGAAGAAACGATAACCCTTTTTGGCCTCTTCATCCCTCCTAAGGACTTCGTCCCGAGGAACAGGGCCAGGCGGCTTGAAGACACCCACTGAGGGTAAAGTGGTGCGAATCTGGCATCCTAGCATCAGCTGTGCCGGGCTAAACCCGGTGGCTTGAATGGGCGTCGCCCTGTATGACAAGAGGGCTAGGTACGGCTCAGATTGCTTTAGAATGAATTTTGTTGTTTGAACTGCCCTTTCAGCCATTCCGTTGGCCTGCGGATAATGTGGACTTGACGTGGAATGTACAAAATCATATTCCCTGCTGAAAGCACTGAACTCTGTAGAAGCGAACTGCATGCCATTATCACTCACCAGCTCCATTGGAATGCCCCAGCGGGCGAACAAGCTCTTCAGGCGAATGATAACGGCCTGACTTGTGATATCATTCAGGGGTGCTATTTCCAAATACCTGGAATAGTAGTCGATAACAACAAGAAACTTTTTCCCGTGCAGTTCGCACAAATCAGCAGCTATTTTCTGCCACGGCCCCGCAGGCAGCGGAGTAGACATTAAGGGCTCCCTTCTCTGAGTAGGCCGGCGTTCCCGGCAAAAGGCACATTTAGACACATGATTTGCAATGTCGGAGCTGATCCCAGGCCACCACACAGCTGTAGCTGCTCTTTCTCTGCACTTTGTGATGCCTAGGTGCCCATCGTGTATCCTGTGCAACATCTCCTTCCTCATGCTGACAGGAATTACAATACGGTCTTGGAACAGCACCAACCCCTCCAGCTCCGTGAGCTGCGACCTCTCTGGCTGGTAAGCATTTAAAGACATCCAGGCTGCCCGGCTCTCGGGCCAGCCATCTCTTATGTACCTTATAACTTCTTGCAGATCTGTGTCCAAATATGTCTCTTTCTTTATCTCTTCCAGTTTCCTTGAAGAAATGGACTTAGAGGCCAGAACTGAATCAACATACACTTTTACATCCGACTCTGTGGAGGATTCTTCAGCAGCAGCCAGCGGGAGCCTGGACAGTGTATCTGCCACAACCAGCTGCTTCCCCGGCACATGCACTGCCTGAACATTGAACCTGAGTAGTCTCATTAAAAGTCTCTGGCATCTCAAGGGTGTTTTGTCGATGTCATAAGAATTGATAAGAGGGACTAGCGGTTTGTGGTCAGTTTCCAGACTAAATTTCTCCAAACCCACTAGATAACGCTGAAAGCGCTCACAGGCCCAAACTGCAGCCAGGCACTCTTTCTCAATTTGAGCGTATTTTGACTCCGCAGCCGTCAGTGTGCGGGAACAGTAGGCGATGGGCTGTAGTTTGTTGTCATTCAGCTGCAGGAGTGCAGCCCCCAACCCATAACTGCTTGCATCAGCACTAACCACAGTCTTTTTTGAAGGGTCGTAGAACCCCAGCACTGGGGCAGACCCCAGCAGGGACTTAGCATGCAGGAACGCTTTTTCTTGTGAGGGTCCCCAGACCCAGGCAACATCTTTCTTAAGCAACTCTGTGATAGGGTGCAAAACTGTAGATAAATCTGGAAGAAACTTGCCCACGTAATTTACAAGGCCCAATATCTGTCTCAGCTCATGTACATCAGAAGGGCTTTTCATCTGTTCGATAGCCCGAATTTTCTCGGGGTCCGGCTTGATGCCATCCCCGTTGATGATATGCCCAAAGTAGCATAATTCAGTTTTCCTAAAATGACATTTTTCTTTATTCAGCTTCAGCCCAGACTCTTTGATAGCCTGCAGCACACAACTCAAACGCTGATCATGCTCCTCCACTGTAGACCCATACACTAGAATGTCGTCCATGACGACTGCTGTGCCCACGTGGCCACTCAGGAGAGAACTCATTTCCCTCTGAAAGATCTCAGGAGCGGAGGATATCCCAAAGGGAAGTCTGCAGAAACAGAACCGACCTACCGGAGTGATAAAGGTAGTCAGTTTGCGGCACTTTGGATCCAGGGGGATCTGCCAAAAGCCGCTAGAAGCGTCTAATGTGGAAAAGAACTTCGCCCCAGCCAACTTCGGGGCTATATCTTCCAGTGTCGGCAGCACAAATCTCTCCCTCTTCACTGCCTCATTCAACCTTTTCAGGTCCACACAGATGCGCACCTTTCCGTTTTTCTTTGCAACTGGAACAATGGGGGCACACCAATCAGTTGCCTCAACAACCTCTTCAATAACCCCCATAGACTTCATGCGCATGAGCTCTTTCTCCACTTGAGGCATGAGCGGGAACGGAATTCTACGAGGAGTAGAAATACTGTACGGGACTGCGTCACTTTTAAGTGCTATACGGACAGGTTTGCAGCTCAGTAGGCCCAACTCGCCAAACATATCTTCAGAGATCTCATTCACTCTGGCCACGAGGCCCAAGTCACAGGCTGCTTTTCTGCTCAATAAACTGTTAACACACTGACCTCGGATCACATGCACCCACATGGTGAACTTTTTTTGTTTGTACTCACAGCTTGCAAGAAATTTCCCCACACAATCAATGCGGCCACCAGGACTATGAACATTTGTAGTAACCTTCGCCAGCTGGGGCTGTCGAGGCAGTTTCATAAATTCAGCAAAAGACATTACAGTGATATCAGCTCCTGTGTCAATCTTAAAATCAACATTGGCTCCCATTACAGTAAAAGTAACTTTCCAATCTTCCTCTGAGCTTGCCCGTTCCACAACAGACCCCACAAAAGACACTTCCTGACCCTCCTGGTCACTGTCCACCTGCATCTCCTTAATGTATTCAGTTTTACACACCACTTCAAAATGGCCTATTCTGTTACATTTTCTGCATCTTTTATCTCTGGCCGGGCATATAGCACTCTGATCATGAGCCCGGTAGCACCGTGTGCATCGGCCATGTTGCGCCCATCCACTTCTAGGCCTTTCCAGTACTTTAGATCTACCGCTCACACTGTGCCTTTCACTAGTAATTTTCCTAGACTGTTGCACTTCATCCACAATACTCTCAGACCTCAGATCAGCACTTTGCTTTTTCACCAGTTCACTCTGGCGGGCCATCCTAATAGCCCCGTCTAACGTTAAATCAGGCTCTAACTGCAGCTTCAGGGAGACTTCAGCATCTGCAATTCCAATAACTATTCTGTCTCTGATTTGCTCTTCTTTAGCAACACCAAACTCACAGAATTCAGCTAATTCATACAGGCTGCGCACAAATGACTCCACAGATTCTCCCACACGCTGATTACGTTTGTGAAAACAAGCTCTCTCATGAATCACATTTCTTTTGGGCACAAAGTGGGCACTGAGTTTATCCATAACTATATCAAAGTTAACTTCGTCCCCTTCTTGGAAAGTAAAAGCATTGAACACTGGCTCTACATCTTTCCCCATAGAATATAAAAGAGAATTAACTTGTACTTCACCACTCTCCTTGTTCAGTTTGGATGCAATCCTGAAGCGCTGAAACCGCTGACGCCATGTGGGCCAAGCTGCAGGCTGAGAAAAGTCAAAAGGCTCAGGTGGGGTAAACTTTGACATTGTCATCATCAGAAACAGAAGCGTAGTCCAGAACTTCTGACACCATGTCATGAGATGCAGGACATATGCAGGACACAGCAATGATGGTACAACTCTATTTTATTACAGAGCATAGCAATACACATCCAGACAGGTTGATTGTACTAAACTAACTGCGACACAGACACCGGACCTAAGCCCCGCCCACATGCTAGTGACATCACATCCTGCTATCATCACAGTGGCCAAATTACTTACACCTCAATTCGATATGATCAAGCAGGAGATCAGAAGTGAGATATCAAACCTCACTTTAGAGGTTAGGCAGTTTTCCTCAAGACTTGAGGAAATAGAGAATCGGATCTCGGATCTAGAGGACAGACTTAATGTAACGGATCCTACAATGGACACTCATAGCAAAATCATTTCGTCTTTGCAGGCCAAGGTGGAGGACCTTGAGGACCGATCGAGACGTAATAATCTTAAAGTGATCGGTCTGCCTGAGTCCCCTGAATTTCAAGACTTAATGAATTTTGCCACCATTATACTACCCCAGGCTTTACAGATTCCGGCTCCTGCTGCTCCCTTTTTGATCGAGAGAGTACATAGGATAGGTCAAAGGCGTGAGCACAGTGAGGCCGCACGACCCAGGCCAGTAATCTTTAAGTTCGTGAACTTTCAAGACAAGTTATTATATCTCAAACATTACAGGAAATGTGGCTCTCTCTCCGTAGGCCCCCATAGACTACTAATGTTCCAAGACTTCTCCTCTGAAACACTAACTAAGAGAAGAGATATGTCTTTTTTTTATGGGAGACTACAGAAAGAAAACTACAATATCAGACTGATTTATCCCGCAAAGCTAATAGTACAGAAAGATGGTAATACACACACACTCAATAATGTTATGGAGGCAGAGACCTTCTGTAAGGAAACAGGGATACCATGACCAGGTACCGAATTGTATTAAGGATATGCTTTTTGATCTTAGAATTTAAACATTTAATTATTAAGGGTTATGTTTTTGATGGCTATATGTTTTTCACAAGTGCAAATAAGAGACATGTCTGTTTTCTATGGGGGACTACGGAGGGAGAACTACGATATTAGATGGCTTTACCCCGCAAAGTTAATTGTACAGAAAGATGGTAATACACACACACTTAATAATGTTATGGAGGCAGAGACTTACTGTAGGGAATCAGGGGTACCCTGATCACGTATCGAATTATATTAAAGATATGCTTTTTTTGATCTTAGAATTTAATCAGTTAACTAACATGAGATGTTTTTTGGCAGGCTATATGGTTTCCATAAGTGCAATCTATGTTAGCTATAGTAATGGTGGTTTTTTTAAAAAAAAAATTTTTTTTTTTTTTTTTTTTTTGTTTTCTTTCCTTTTTTCTCTTCTCCTCTCCTTTCCCTTTCCCTCTCCTCCTCCCCCCGCCTCCTTTTCTGTCTTGACTGTCACCTTCCGGACAGCGGTCCCCAGTTATGTTTTAGAACCTATGGAACACCTTCTGAGGGTAGGGGCCGGTAAGTTGAATAATATTGATGGCATATAATCTTAAATTTCTATCATGGAATGTAAATAATATTGATGGCATATAATCTTAAGTTACTATCCTGGAATGTAGGGGGTATTAATTCACCAATTAAAAGAAAAGCTATAATAAAACATTTGGGGAAATTTAACCCCGATATAGTTCTCCTACAGGAACTACATCTTAATATCACCGAAACCCCCAAACTTAAATCTAAGTGGGTAGGGGAAGTGGTAGCAGCTCCATTCACTTCAAGGAAGAGGGGGGTCGCAATATTGATAAACCGGAGATTGGATTATCATATAATTAATATGGAGGCTGATCCCGAAGGGAGATTTTTAATACTTGAAATAGAAATTAAGCATATTAGATATATAATTTGCAACATATACGGACCCAATCAAATTGACCATACATTCTGGTCAGTTCTGTCCGTAAAGCTCCATAAATTTATTGGATTAAATCTAATTATTGCAGGAGATCTTAACTTGCTAGCTGACCCCCTTTTAGATAGCTCTAATAAAAGAGCTTTAATCAGCAGAGGTAGGAAGGTACGCATCTTTCAGAAATTATGTTCGCATCTGGGCCTGGTCGATTTATGGCGGGTACAGAACCCGGACGATCGTACTTATACGTGTGTATCTCATGTCCAGCGTTCATTCTCCCGGCTTGACTATTTTCTGATATCAGAAACAATGCTTGGCCGAAATTGGATCTCTGGAATCGAAGATATAGTTATCTCTGATCACGCTGTTATTGTACTAAAGCTTGACACTGGCCAGATGCGGTCGGGATCAAATTATATTTCCTTCCCCAGACATCTATGTAATAATATAAAATTTCAGCAACACGTACGATCGAAGTGGGCAGATTATCAAAATAATAATGGCAATTATATGGATAAAATTGAGACATTCTGGGAAGCTTCCAAGGCCGTCTTACGCGGAGAGATTAAATCTTATACGCACTTCTGGTCAAAACATTGTAGCTCAGTGACTAGACAATTAGCTAATCGTGTTAAGAACGCTTATAGAGCCTATGTCAGTAAACATACCAGAGAAACTTGGGAGGCCTATACTACAGCTAAGACTCTTCGAGACACACACATGAAACAGATTAGTGCCCAGGAAGAAATTAGATTGAAAGCTAGATACGGGGGTTACACGGGCAGATCGGCGAAATTGTTAGCGAGATTAGCGAACTTCTCGCCTAGACAGGCTATCACCGCTATCAAACATGGAGATAAGAGATATACGAACCACCCAGATATTGAAAGAGTGTTCTCTGAATTCTTCCAGACTTTGTATGAACAAGATCCCCTTGATATAGATAAGAAAGAGGCATTCTGGAGCAAGATCAAAGTACCACGTCTGGCTTTAGAGGCCAGAGACATTATTAACACTCCCATTACGGAGGAGGAAATATCATGGGCAATTAAGAAGGCGAAATCTAACAAGGCTGCCGGCCCGGATGCTCTTCCTATTGAGTACTACAGAATTCTACAACCACAGGTATTACCTATATTGACTCAGTTATTCAATTTTTATTTTTCAGAGAACACTCGATGTTCTTCTCTCTTTGCTTCTGCAAATATTTCGCTGATTCTAAAAAAGGGTAAGGACCCTGAGCAACCCAGCTCCTTTAGACCTATCTCGGTCCTGAACACTGATTATAAACTGTTAGCAGCTATCATAGCCTCACGACTGAAACCCTTTATGGGCGAGCTAATCCATGAGAATCAAACCGGCTTCATGCCTGGACGCAATCCCGTAAAGAATACGAGGAAACTTCTGATTTTGCTCGAATCTTTCTCTAACAAATACAAATTTGCAGAATCTGGTGACAATATAGACAGGGCCATTCTTACGGTTGATGCCGAGAAGGCCTTTGATAGGGTCAGTTGGGATCATCTATTCTTTGCGTTGGAACGTTTTGGGTTTTCAGGATTTTTTACCAACTACATACGCCTGATTTATAGTACCCCCTCCTCTGCGGTGATTATTAATAATACTTCTACACAACGATTTGATCTATTTAGAGGGACTAGACAGGGTTGTCCGCTTTCACCTTTCCTGTTTAATCTTAGTATAGAACCCTTAGCTATCCGATTACGACAAGAACTGGAAGGGATTACATGGGCGGGGGAGAAACTGGTGCTTCTCCAATACGCAGATGATCTCCTCATATTTATATCTAATCTTAAAGTATCGTTGCCTATCCTACAGAGGATAACCCAAGAGTTTGGGGAAATATCCGGATTTAAGATCAATACTTCAAAATCGGAATTAATGTGGATACATAAACACTTAGTATCACGGGTGAAGCATCCCTTTCAAGAAGTTTCCCAGATTACTTATCTGGGTTTACGTTTATCTAGAAACGCGGAAGATTGGTATAGCCTAAATCATAGGTCTGTACTGGACTCATGCAAGAAAAAGCTCGAGGACTGGACTAGGTTACCAATTTCGCTGACCGCTCGTGTGACCCTGATTAAGTCAGTGATTTTTCCAAAACTCCTCTATATATTGCAAAATATTCCGTGGTTTTTACACAAAAGAGATATTACTATATATAATAAAGCTTGCTCCAAATTCCTTTGGAATGGCAAGAGACCACGGATCTCCGTTCTTAAGCTTATGAATTCTAAGCTAGCAGCTGGCTTGGCACTTCCTAACATTCAGACATATAACCTGGTTATTATAGCCAGATTTGCTTTAGACTGGCTAACTGAGAAGGATCAGATTACATCTTTCACTTGGGAATCTAAGGCTGTAGTCCCCTTTAAGTTAAAGGCTCTGTTGCATTGTCCCCTTACGTCCCTGCCTTCTAATATATTCTACCTAGGCACCTTTAAGAACGTCATTGTAGCCTGGCAAAGACTGTGTACAGAGGTGGGAATCCCGCCTCATGTCTCACAATATTTACCTATAGTGGGCAATCCAGAGTTTAGTCCTGGTATTTATAATCAGATATTTAGAGAATGGGAGTCAAAGGGCCTTCAGACCCTGGGTCAAATTCGAGATACAGATGGGCAGCCAGTCACATTCCATGCAATTGCGACACGATTCGCTTTAGGGGTGCGAGAATTCTATGCCTATCTTCAAGTTAGGCATCTTCTCTGGGAACTGAACAGGAAACACGGGAACGAATGGACTCTGGGTGAATTACAGCCCAGGATTATCATCTATGCGGCAGGAATATACGCTATCTCCCCCTTATATTTAGTGCTAAATCAGAAAGCTTCAAATCTGCAAATTAATGAAATGATTGCTAGGTGGTCTACTTTATTTCCAGAAATTGATGAGGAGACTATTGTTGGGAGTTTCAAAATAATCCAGCAGAGCTGGGTCCCGACAACGTGGAGGGAATCACAGATGAAAATTGGGCTGCAGAGATACCTTACACCTGCGGTCCTCTCTAAGTGGTACAAAAGTAAGGTGCCATGCCCCAGATGCTCATCTATAGGGTCGGACCTATTCCATTGTTTATGGAGCTGCCCCAAAATAGGTCAATATTGGGGAAAGATTGCATTCTGGATGATGGTGGTTTTAAAGCTGAATCATAATTTTTCCCCAGTAGAAATCTTCTTTCTGGTGAAGTACCAGGGCATTACTAAGAACTATAGTCTGATAAATACTATTATACTAACAGCACGTAGTCTCATTTTTAAGGCATGGAAAGCATCTTCGGCACCTACTATGGCCCAATTTAAAATGGCCCTCTGCAATCAACTTATAACAGAACAGTATAATATACCATTCCCGCAAGATAAATACCTAGAAGTATTTTTTTAAAAATGGGAACCTTTTGTAAAATCTCTGCCTCTTTTGCAACAAAATAAAATAGTCAAACCTTTCAGAAATTCGGAGTTTGTTCAGCTTAACATCCTAGGGGGCCGCTTTCCGGAAGAATGGGCAACGGATGCCGAGTGAGATGGTATGGGGGGGGGGGGGAGAGAGTGGGAGGGAGGATCCTTATTTCTGTTATGAGGCAATGATATAATATAAAAACCTTTCTTTTTTTTTTTTTTTTTTTTTTTTTTTATGTTGTTACTATGGCTTGTTCTGTTCTTTCTAATGGGGGAGGGATAAAAGGGGGAAACTCCAGAGACAAAGAAAGACTAGATATTATATAAAGGTTTATCTGGTTACACTACGCATTTCTCTATGTTCACTTTTATAATTATTAGTGCACTATATAAATTTGAATGATGTATAGATACCCTTTCTTTTTTTTTTTTTTTTTTTTTAAAAAAAAACAAACTAATTTATATGTTTTTTTTTTTTATTATTTTTACTTAAGTGTGTATTTATGCACTATGTATACTCACTGTGACACATGTTTTTATACTTGGTAACCGAAATTGTAATAACCTTCTCTGTCTTTGTCATAAATAAATATTTAAAAAAAAAAAACAATAGCATTTTACATGTGTGAAATTAACATTTTCACTTACAACAGAATAGCACAGCCACAATTTGTAAAATTATTAGTCATACATTTGAGCTATGGCATTATGGGTAAACAGCATATATATGCATTATACTGTAAAATTGTTTTGTTTTTGTATAAATTTGGTAATTGTAAAATTAAAAAAAAAAAAATTATTTTGGCATGGTTTTGGTTTCGAAACAAGACTAAGGCCTCGCTTCCATTGAGTCGTTAAAAATGGAGCCGTAAGCTACCGAAGCGGCCGACAGCTAAAAGTAATTTACGGCTCCATTTTAGTACCAGGTTTCCATTGAAATATTTTGCGGATAGCGCGCAGTCGCTCTTTTCGCGTAGCTGTAAGTTAACGTTGTGTTAACGCTTCCATCTGATGTTGGATTTCTTGAAAATCAATTAGTTGCTAAGGTAACCCGACCTTACACTATAGAATTTACGTTTAACGTCCGTGCTCCTTACCGGTGATCACCTCTCAAGAAAAATAAAGAAACACTTATCCATATTTTTAACATTCAAATACTATTTTCTAATATAATTATATTTAACACTTCATAAATATAAGTAATATTTATTGCTGCCCTAGGCATAGGTCTAGTTTGCATTCTGTAGATATGTTGTTGCATATATTATTATATTTAAATATATACTGATATTTCTATTAGAATATAAGTTCAACTATTTCTATACATGAGACAACAATAAATATTACTTATAACAATTTATTTCTACATTAAAACACTTGCATTATTTGCAAGTTTTATAATTTCAATAGAAAATAGGTCTCGAAAAGCACAATTTTCCTCTTTTACACCTAGTTGAGCTGGGGGTAATATTTCTCAATGTATCGACAGCCTCCGACAGTGTATTAATGGTTAGCGCTTTCATTGGAAACCTGGTATAATTTATCGATTAACGGCTTCTATTACTTTCTATGGGACGCGAAGATCTTTTCGGCAGCCGAAGTCCGGCTGCCGATATTGAGGTATAACGCGCCATTGGAAACAGTCGATAAACGATATTGCTTCCGACAGCATATTTATCGGTTTGCGAGTGCACGCAAACTGAATTACGACTCAATGGAAGCGAGGCCTAAGTTGGGAAACTTTTAGGAGTTCTAGCGGTAGAAGTATTGCAACTTCATGATAGCTTCCACTAGGTAATGACTGAGCTTTACTTGCAATCTAGGCCTAAATAAAACACTGTAAAATTATGACATATTCAGTGAAAAGATTATTCTGAGAATAATATACAGATATATAGCTACGAAGCTACCAAGACACACTGCAAAGGTGCTAACTGAGGTGTCAGACCATGATTGTAAATATCAACTGAAAATAAGAGTGGTTTAATACAAAAAAAGCACAGTACATTTTAAACAAGTATTTTTATTGCTTCTTTATTAAAACACCTTTATGTGGAGCGATCTTCTGGGATACCTCCTTGTCTACGTATTTGTAATATGGAAGCAATAAAAATATTTTTACAAAACGTACTGCACTTTTTGAGTGCAAACACTCTTCTTTTGTAATATCCGGGAGAATATAGTAGTGTCTGAGGTCTGAGCTTCTAATTCTAACAGGAATTGTCATTAGTTATATTACTGAAATGGGTGATAAAAGAAAATAATGAAAGCATATTACACATTTTTATTACTTATTAAAGGGACACTAAACCCAATTTTTTTCTTTAATGATTCAGATAGAACATGCAATTTTAAGCAACTTTCTAATTTACTCCTATTATCAAATTTTCTTTGTTCTCTTGCTATCTTTATTTAAAAAGCTGTAATGTAAAGGTTAAGAGCCGGCCCATTTTTGGTTGAGAATCTGGGTTATGTTTGCTTATTGGTTTGCTAACTGTATCCACCAATAGGCACACGCTATCCATGGTGCTGAACCTAAAATGGGCCGGCTACTAAGCTTTAGAAAGCTGCTTAAAACTGCACGCTTTAACCGAATCATTAAAGAAAAAAATTGTGTTTAGTGTCCCTTTAATTATTAAAATCTTCTTGTTTTTGATGTCTCTTTAACAATGCTGTTTCTAGGCAAGGTTGGTGTGTATTTAAAAGCTTTCACCAATTTCCCGATTAAAATCATTTCTGGAGTCTACTGGTGAACTTTACAATTTACCAGAGAACAACTCAATGGTTTTTCATTCAATAAGTAAAAGTGCAGTGAATCAAAGTAATTAACAGTAATTACATGATATATAAGTCTATCATGTAATTGAAACCATGATTTACCTTTCTCAGTAAAAGGATTCCTTCTCGTGTTTCTTTGTCAGTGGCTATAGAGAAAACGCCATCACCGTTGATGATAGAGTACCTGATGTCAGCATTTAATCCAGTATCTGCATCATTTGCCTTGATTTTTCCAACTGCTGAGCCAACTTGAGCGGATTCAGGAACGTACAGTTGGTAGTGTTCTGTGGAAACATTCATGAAAGATTAATGGTTAGCATGCAGCATAAGAGAGAAATGTGTCAGCAAAACATAATGTAAAAATGAACAAAGAACACTTTAATTCTATTGTGTATTACTAGGCTAAAAATATACAACAAACAAAGCATTTCAATCAGTCTGGGCTTCTGGGAAACACGAACCACTTCATCAACAAGTAATGAATGAATATATGACTATAGTTTTGTTTTTCCTGTAATGCCACTTGTAGTAAGTAGTGCTTTATTATTTACTAGTAAGCACATGGTTCAAATCAACTTGTACCTTATATATTACATTGCCAACTCTTGCAAAGTAAGCAATAAAACTGACGTTAGGAAATACTTTTATTTTGAGGTATTAGGTGCAAGATTCTTTTTTCCTTTTACCTAAAAAAAATACCAAGCCGTAGATCAGTAAAGTTAGTAGCTGCAGCTTGCCATGAATCACAATCACAATATTAACGTTAAGCCCTAGTCTTTGTGAGGTATGCACCAGAATCTTTCCTTCAGAGGAGATGGAATTTTCCTCTACTGAACAAGCATACATTTTATTGTAAGGCACTAAGCCTTAAATAAAAATACAACTAGTTATAGCCTGAGAATATAGTACTTAAGACTACAGTTACAGAATGATAAGGGATTGAGTTTAATAAAAACTTACAGTAAATAACAAAAGTTAAAGGAACATTAAAGACATTTTATATGTGCAAAGTTTATAACAGCCATAAAGTAATGAAATGCAAATGACTCATATAAAAATAAATGCTTTAAACCATTTTAAATGGTCATTTTATTAATGATTTGAAAAACTACTTGAAAACTCTGATGAGTATGTTATTGTATCAAGCCTATGACCAGTGAGGGTTAATTGTCAATGCTGCTTATAATAATCATTGTATTGCATGCTGCTGATTGAGGAATTTGCAGCATTTGGAAGGGAACATAAATTGCAGATTCTTCTTAACGCCTTTCTGTGGGACAAACACAGATTTTTTTTTAAAGATATCTTTTTACTATGCATCATTAAACATTTTATAATACATTTCTTGAAACAAGAAAAATAAATACAAAACTTTTCTGGTGTGTCTATAATTTATTAAACATACTGGAGGAGCAGGTAATATCTATCAACCTATTTTATCTTAAAGGGACAGTCAACACCACAATTTTTGTTGCTTTAAAAGATAGATAATCCCTTAATTACCCATTCCCCAGTTATAATAATACACTTTTTACCTCTGTAATCACCTTGTATCTAATCCTCTGCAGACTGTCCCCTTATTTCAGTTATTTTGACAGACTTGCATTTTAGCCAATCAGTGCTCACTACTTGGTAAATTCACGTACATGAGCTCAATGTTATCTATATGAAACACATGAACTAAGAAGGTGGCCTTCAAGGTCTAAGAAACTATCATATGAACCTCCTAGGTTTAGCTTTCAACTAAGAATACCAAGAGAGCAAAGCAAAATTGGTGATAAAAGCAAATTGGAAAGTTGTTTAAAACTACATGCCCTATTTGAATCATGAAAGTTTTTTTTTTACTTGACTGTCCCTTTAAATCACCTTAATCAAGATGCCACATTCTATCTGCTGGGTGCTATATATATATATGTTAAAAAAAAAAAAAAAAAAAACCTTCATTACTCAAAATATAATATTATTAATGATCAATTTTTTTAAAAGATTACAAAAAACAAACACTGATTGCAAGTGGAGAGGAAATGGTAAGGGAGTGTTATCCACATCATCACCCTGCTCTAATAATAGCACACAATCTGGTATTACAAATCAATGATAAACCATATCCCTTTAAATCAATGTTAACACATTGGTTTTGATTATAAATATAATGTAATATAGTATTACAAGTTCAAATACCTTTAAATCAGTGTTAATCAATGTTAACACACATATATATATATATATATATATATATATATATAATCAAGATAAGGATAAGCACTCACTGGATTTAAATACAATAACTATTTATTGGTAGTGACGTTTCGGGGCATTCACCCCTTCCTCAGATAACCCCTTGAGGAAGGGGTGAATGCCCCGAAACGTCACTACCAATAAATAGTTATTGTATTTAAATCCAGTGAGTGCTTATCTTTATCTTGATTGAATATCCTGCTAAGCACCCTGGTCTGTGTTTGGGTTGGCGAGTGAGAGTGCACTTACTTGGAGTCTATATATATATATATATATATATATATACTGTAATCAAATTAATTGGGATCTATACTTCATTATTTTTCTTAGTATTGATAATGGTTTTCTAGCAATATAAGACTCCATTTATGAAGTTGCGCATACAGATTCGGATTCCTTGTGGTTAAAACTGGTCCGCACCACTACAATGGATGATTGGCAGGCTCCTTCTCTTATCCAATTATTTGGGTGAAAGCAGTAGGTGGGGCTGCAAAAGTTGTTGCTTGTGCAAAATTAGATGCAGTCACTAGATCCATGTCCTAATTGCTCACAGAAAGAGTCACAGGGGGGAACAAAATCTTTTCTAAAAGTGTGATATTCACACATTTCTAGAAACAAATAACAAAGTACATTTATTCTTAATTTATGGATTTAATGGATTTGCAAACTGAACACCACTTTTTGGGAGATAACTGTGTACACAATACACAATACACCATACTTTACCCTAAAGATAAAATAAAATAAGAACAATTACCAAACATACAAAATAAACATAATAAAACAGCGCTGTGGTGTGGTTTGACATGTTTACAGTGATAAGTCTGATAAACTGAAAAGTAACCCCCACTAAGTATATGGGTTACTAAAAATAAAACAAAAATATCAAATAATAAAACAAATCTTCCTGTGCATGATATTAAACTGTATTATATTCATGCAATCACAATTGGCCCCAGAGGGACTTATTAAATTTGTAAGTAAAATCTGAGCAACAAACTAGATTCTCTGTGGTTGCCATTACCTATGTTCAGACTCTAGCAACAAGGTATGTTAACGATGCAATAAAATGCAGAACACATTGTTATAAATTGAATCACCTATAATTTCATACTTGCAGTTCCCAAGTCTGAATCCTTGAGCATATGAAATGTTGGTTGATATATGTCAATCTCAAAATATTTATATGTTTCATGACATTTATAGTTAGTGTAACTGGCTCCAGAGAATCTCATGCTAAAAATCTTTGGTTGACTACAATTTTGTAAGCACTGAAGATATATTGCACTAAACAGATGTATCCTGTCATTAGTGTCCAATTAAAATGACATTAAACCCAAAATAAAATATACTATACAATGGTTAAATTAATGCTACTTCTTAATTTTTGATTGCAGGCTAACATAAGCAAGTTTGCACCATAAGGGCTCCGAAGCTGTCAACAATACTTTGCCCACCTAGATATAAAAAACACCACACTAAGGGATCCATCTCCATATTTAATAGATGCTCCCTAATTCTATCCTGTAAATGTCTTCATGTTTTTGCTGAATATTGCCTCTTACATGGACATTGTGGGTTCAATCGCAATATTTTAGAAAATCTTGTCAAACAACTAGAAAATTAATAGAAAATCACCATTAAAGTCTATGGGGATTTTTGTAGCTAAATTATTTAAAAAGTTTTTCTAAATTATTGTCACCAACCCCTGTATTAGGTACACTACCCCCTTCTCCCTGTTTAGTGACTGATCATGTTGCTTTTTTGTATTATTTATTATTATTATTATTATTGGTTATTTGTAGAGCACCAACAGATTCCGCAGTGCTATAAACAAATGCGGAGTACAACAAAACAATTATAGGGATCAAATGGGTAGAGGGCTCTGCCAAGAGTTGCACTGTTATAGTCAGCTCTTAAGAAGGTGATCTACAAACAGCTGAACTTACATGCTAGGGGGTTCAGGGGATAGCAATAGAGGAAAGGAACTGGCATAAAGAAAGGTTAGTTAGTTATTTTTGTAGCAACTTATGCTCACATGGAAAAAATCTAACTTTTGATAAAAAGATAGCCAGAAATATATGCAATTTGGTAACAAAAGTAACAGAAGTGAACTGGAAAGCTTTTAAATTTGCATGCTCTATCGGAAACCCAAAACTTTAATTTTACATTTTAAAAAATCCTTTAGTATGGGTGCAATGTAATTGCATTTATTTTAACTTAATAGTAGTGGAGGATAGAATATCAGGTCTTGAGAACTTAACCCATAGTCAAGATACACAACAAAAAGACCATGCACAAAATATCAAATGGATGCAAAACAAAATAGAGGACCTAGAGGATAGAGCATGTAGGAATAATATAAGGGTATCCCAGAGACAGTCACATATGTAGATTTAATACTAATGTATTATCCAAGTTGGGCCTAGATTACAACTGTAATGCAAAATTGCAATTTTTCAAGATATTTGTGCTCCACTCAGTAATACCAGCGCATGTAAATGTGCGTTGGTATTACAAGTTAGGCACATGACCTCATGTTTTACATTGTCTGGAAGCCTTGCACTCAGTGCCTTTTATTTTCAAACACCCCACATCTCCTCACTTTATTTTCGTAAGTTAACTACTTTACACTTTATTTTGGAGGCAATTGGGGCACATGTTTTAATTAACCAGAGGTGTGAACCTATGGTTAATTGCGCTAAGTGCAAAGTGAAACTGTGAGCTCACAGGAGCATTACCAGCCACTTGTAATGGCTGGTTATTTAAAGTGCACCTGTAAACAGGCACATGTTCCCCTTTACGGGCGCACCTTGAAAAAGTGATCCACTTGGAATTCAGCCCTTCGTGTTTATCTCTGATACAGAGCCTGCCTATCTAGTTGAAAGAGCACACAGGGTAGACTCAATATTCATGAATGCAGATAGTAACGTCAGACCTCGACCTGTTCTTATAAGACATTTACATTTTCAGGACAAAACAGTTTATAAGAGCATATAGACCAAAAGAGTCCCTATTTGTAAATCAAACAAGACTTTTTCTAGATCATGATTTTTCAGCTAAGACATCTGGTATAAGGAGAGAGGTTGCTCCATATTATATGTCATTAATTACGAAATGATTCAAAGCAAAAATTATATACTTGGCCAAACTGGCCATGGAAATGAATGGAAAAAATATTTATTTAATAACATATTTGAAGTAGAAAAATTATGGGTAACGAACAAGATGGTATTAGACTAAATATATATATATATATATATACTGTATATATATGCTGCTGTCTAGGCTATTCAGTATGTTAGAGCAGTTAGGGAGGGAGGTGTTTGAGGTTTTTTTTTTTCCCTTATCTATCTTCCCCCTCCACTAGAGTTGTTTTTTTTAAAGTTCTCCTTCTTTTTATATTTTATGTAAAAGTTAATGCCTACTATTCTCTCCTGGAATATAAGGGGTATTTCTTCCCTCATAAAAAGGAAGAGTATTTTAAAACAATTAAAAACATATTTAACCAGATATTGCTCTATTACAGGAAACACATTCAAAAAAGTAAAAAATTATTAAATAAAGCAGTGCTGGGTGGGTGCGGTAATTGCGACTCTGTGCCAAAAAAGGAGTTGTGTACTGGCGTTCTTATTTTATAAAAATTGTAGTTATATGGTCTGTTCAAAATAACTGGATCCAAAAGGCAGATATATCATTTTATTTCATTTTAGTTATTGAGATAAATCAGATAAAATGGACTATCTGTTACTTACATGGTCCAAATTACTTTGGATAAAATGTTTTGATCCCAAATGTACTTAAAATTCTTTTTGGTCTCAAATGTACTTAAAATTACTAAAATATATGATGAAATGGCTGTCTGACAAGAAACGTGTTGCATGATCTGGGGGAGCATCCTTATGCCCCCGGTTTTATACACGGTATTGTTTTAACTTTGGTTTAATAAACTAAGTTTTAATGATCAGTGTGCACAAGCCTGATATGTACAAGCCAGTATATCACTTAAATTGAAGTAAAAAGGTGGTTTGAGATTCTGTAGGAACCCTGGGACAGTTGCAGTGACCGGGATTAGGTGAGCTGATATACCTGCATCTATCAGCACATAATGGTGCTCTGTGTAAATGTGTGTTCCCTTTTTGCTTTACATGCTTTGTCCTATCCTCGAACTATTGATTGATACACACATGACGCGCCTCTCTTTTGCTTGCTAGATACCGTAGTTACTACAATATATAAAAAAGTTGCAGGTGTTTTTTATCTCATACAAAACTTACTATATAAAAAAGGGTAACCAGCTCAATGAAACAAAAATACTTTGAAATGTTATGCCTACACTTTTGGACATTTGGAGAGTTCAAAACCCAGATTCCAGAAAATTTACCTGTGAAACTAAAAACTATAAATCGTTCTGCAGAATTTAATTTTTTAAAATTTCTGATGCTGTATTCTCCCAAGAAATAGAGTCAGATCTATTTATGTCTTTTAGATAATGCTATTACACATTTTAAAAGGAACTGAACGAGGTATAGTTCTAATTCCTCCCCCCAGTACTTAACCAAAGATCCCAAATTTAATTCATGGATAATTGAGAAGTGGAAGTTTAATAATACTTTCAATCAAGAGTATATTGTTTTTGGGAAGCTGCAAAAGCCTATTAAGTGGAGAAATCAAAGCTTTTCTGATCAAAATGAGAAATAATAGTAAGAGTAGGGAACACCAACTCTCAAATCAAGTACAGAATGCTTATAATAGATATATAACTAACCCCTCCCGTCCTCTTTGGGAAAAATATCCTAATACTAGAGCAGACAGAGATAATTTTTTGAAACAGATCAATGCAAGATCTAAAACGTAAAAATAAATGTGCCATGATTAAAACAGTTAACAAGGGAATGGTAAAAATAATGCAAGTATCAGATATCCATGATGCCACTTTTCAATTGTATATGGAATTTATAAGGCAGATCCAATAAATCATACAAACAAAGCCAAAATCTGAAGTAAAGTGTTTATGCCTAAGATTACAGCAGAAAATGTAAAAGAACTTAATCAAGGTATCCTAGAGAAGGAGATCCAAAATGAACAAGGCTCCTGGCCCTGATCAATTTGCTGCTGAATTGTACACAATTTTACAAGTGGAGATCATAACCCCTTTCTCAAATGTATTTAATGCATACTATATAGATCATAATTTACAATCTCCGTACTTTTATAATTCCATTATAACACTGATCCAGAAGTAAGACAGAGAACCAGATTTTCAGAATTCATATAGGCCAATAACTTTATTAAATATTGACTTTAAAATCTTAATGTCAATAATTGCTGAGAGAATGAAAACGTTTGTCAGTACAGTTATTCCTACAGATCAATCTGGTTTTATTCCAGGCAGGAACCCGGAAAGAAATATTAGGAAAGCTATGTTAACTGTGGATTTTTATTATAATAAGCAGAAAACATCTGCTATCCAGTCTTGCTATATTAACACTACATTTTGTCAAAATAATCTATAAGAACGCCTTGTCGCAAGTATTAGTCAATTGTGAATTGACAGATAAAATTAGTTTAAATAAAGGAACAGACAAGTCATGTCCCCTTTCTCCTTTACTTTTTGACTTGGCATTAGAACCAATGGCTATCCTTATCAAAGGCACAATCAAAGGGATTAAGATTGGGGGTAAATATTTGAACTATATGCACTATACGCAAATGGCATTCTCTTTTATTAGTGACTACAATAAATATTTACCTATTTTGGTTACACTTAATTAACATCTATATCTCATTTTCACGTTATAAGATCAAGCTGGCCAAATCAGAATTACTATGGATTTCAAAGAGGGAAAATAGCTTCAAGCACACCCATTTAAAACAGTTTCTCAATTTAAGTCGTTAGGTATCCATCTAATCCCATTTCTTAGCATGACTTAAATGTTAGTCACTTCTTGACAGAGCATATTGTGACTTAAGTAGATGGTCTTCGTTACCTATATCCCTATCTGCTAAGGTTTTGCTTTTCAAGACTATTGTTCCTGTGACTCTTATATCTTCTTCAAAATATTCCTGTTTTTTTTTTTAATTCTTTTATTGAACCAGTTCATAGAACATAAGAAAGATAATTACATAACATTTGTGCCAGTAAAACAAATAACAAACAAAGACATTTCTACAAAAAAAAAAAAAAAACATAAAAAAGAAGAAGAAACATGCCTTTCAATAGTTTGACCATAGGATAATTCACAGAAATTAGCCTAATTTCAACATTTCCTAACCCCCCCCCCAAAAAAAAAGGATAAAAATATATATATAAATATCGCTCCATCCCTCTATATCATTCCTTGCTTTAACACACTCCTAGTTTACTAGGATAATGATGCAGCTGGTATCCAGGAGCTGCTGTGATACATGGTTTGGTGTTAAATAGAGGCAATAATAGCTGTTTTTGAATCGCCAGTGTTTGAGCTTTAATCAACGGTAGCCAAGAAATTCCTGGGTCTTATTATCATTTAATAGGTTAACATTCTGTATCTCAAATGTAATTTGTTCTAGTACCATACTTATAAATCTGGAAAAACTGGGTAGGAATGTATCCTTCCACTTCTTCAATATCATGTATCTCATGATCACTATCAGCGTACATTAGCTTTGGTAGTGATTTGGTCTAATGATTGCTGGGTCTGACAAAAAGAAAATATAGTTACCATTAATCTTAAAATGATCAAAAAAAAGTTTATTGTACCAAAAATTTAGTTTGGACCAAAGTTGTAATATTTTTGGACATTTCCAACATACGTGTAGAATATCTGCCTTATTTAAATGACATTTGGGGCAGTAGAAATCATTATTTGCAAATAATTTTGCCAGTTTGGTAGGAGAAAAATAAACAATATGAATCAATTTAACGTGTAAATCTTTCCAGCAACTAGGGATTGTAAGCTTTTGTATTACCACAAAATTATGTCTAATATTTGTGATCTCCACTGCCGGGAAATACAATGCCCAAAAAGCATAACTTTTATTTAAATGTAACTGTCCTTGTTTAGAGAGCAAAACATCATATAGCAAAGAGATAGAGCATTTTATAGCAGAAAATGTCCTAATGAGTACATTGAACTCGGACCATCGACCCAGCAACTCCACAGATAATTTCTAGATATTTTAAACATACGGATAAGATTATTAAAAGGTAGTAGCTCTCCAGCAGGGGAGAACAGTTGATGTACATAAATCAATCCCTTTTAAGACCATGATTTAAAGACAAATTGTTGAATTCCTGGTATAAATTCAGGATTCCCACATATTGGGAGAAGAGAGGAACATTTGGGATCTATTCCTAGGATATTGCAGATTTTTTTGCCATGCTATGATAACATTTTTAATATTGATCAGGTTAGTTAAGTTACTGGGGAGATTCCCTATCGAACAATGCAAGATCGCCTTAAGAGAGAATGGTGAAATTATTGCTGTTTCCAGTTCAATATAAGTAAATTTACTTTTGTTAGCCAGTCCATTGCTGTCCTGGCAAATGCTATAAGATTATACAATTTAATATCTGGGAATGCTAACCCAGCATTCTCTCTTTTTTGCACCAATTTCGCTATCAATATACAAGCTTTTAGTTTTTTCCATAAGATGCTGAATAGAATCTATTTATTTGATGTTTAAAGATAAGAAGTGGTAGGTTCTGTAGCAGGCACAGAATTCGAGGGAATATAATTGTTTTAATCAAGCTAATTCTAGCTGACAGAGATAAAGGAAGATCCATCCAGTTTTTAAGATCTAGGATAGATTTATTAAAATTCTGTGGAATATTCATCTCATACCAAAATTTCGGATTTTTATGAAGAAATATCCCCAAATATTTTATATAATCTGTTGTTTTAAAAGGATGATGTATATAGCTGTTTGAATTCTTCAAGATCCACATTAATTCGCTTTTCCACAGATTAATCTTATAGCCTGAGATTGAGCTAAAGATTGTAAGCATATCTAATATCTGTGGTATAGGACAAGAAAGTTGATAGGGGCCCTCTTGTGGAAGCTAAGACAATAATTTATGTTGTGATAAGTAAGTCAATTAAGTAAATATGACAATAAAAGGTCACAGTTAAATAACAATAGTGTTTCTATACACACAGTAATAATAATCACCATACAGACTAAATGATATTAATAGATCATACAGTATGATACCATGAAACCATAAATCCTTAATAGCGAGCAGTAATAAAGTCTTATTCAATATGATGGAGTCAATATAGGTGATAAGTTGGATTAGTCGAGGCAGCTATCTGTAGAGGATCAAGGCCATGATCAGAGATCTGCAGTAAATATAGAAGGACAGAAGCGCCACATGGCCCAATATTGTTGGATACAAACAAAATAGTGTGTGTGGCAGTTGCACTCACATGTAGTAGGAAACCCCTAGTGGTGTAGAGGGAGTGATCTGGGATCAATAGCAGTCACCCAGAAGACTTACTTCCGATGGATATTCAGTTATCTGTAGAGGATAATGCAGAACAAAAAGGTGCCTATATGGCCTAGTACTGTTGGTACAAGCAAGGTATGGTATAGAATATAATACACTCACATTTGGTGGTGAACCTCCCTTGGTGCAGTAGAGGCAAGCTGGGATCAATATAGTCACCCAGTAGACTAATGCTCCCGTGGTCAGGAACTCCCAGCACTCCAGTGGCCAAAATATATTATAAGAGTAGAAAAGTATGGCAACAAGTGGTAAGTCTAAAACTTACTTTATTAAAATATTAAAATTACTAGCAACGTGTTTCTCAGCCCCACCAGTGGCTGTTTCATCAGGCTTAATAAAATGGGTATCAAACACTTGCTATATATGCCATACAAACATATATGTATGGCATATATAGCAAGTAAGTCTTCTGGGTGACTGTTATTGATCCCAGATCACTCCCTAGGAGTGTCCTACTACATGTGAGTGCAACTGCCACACACACTATTTTGTTTGTATCCAACAATATTGGGCCATGAGGCGCTTCTGTCCTTCTATATTTATCTGTGGTATAGATTTTTTTTTAATTTTCCAGAAAAACAGATCATCGGCATACAATAATATTTTAACATTCTCACTACCAAATTTTAGTCCTGAGAGTTCAGAGCGGAGCCAAATGGCGAAATATTCTATTAAAATATTGAAGAGTAACGGGGAGAGAGGACATCCTTGATGAGTCCCACGACCTAACAAGATTCTAGATGAAGGGTTACCATTGATCAGTAGAAAGGAGTATGGGTTTGTATTTATTTTCTGGATGAAACATGTGAAACTACAGACGAATCCAAACTGAGAGAGTGAGTCAAGCAAACGATTCCAAGCGATAGAGTCAAAAGCTTTCTCTGCATCTAATGACAGCAAAGCCAGATCTGTATCAAACATCTCCTTTTTATTAGATTTTTTGGGGGAGTTGTTGAGGGGTTGTATTCCAAAAATAATCCAGAATGGTTTCCACTTTAAGTAGATTCAGAGACATATTCCTTCCCTGAATGAAACCAGTTTGGTCAGGATGTATTATTTTATACAAAAATTTGTTTAACCTGTTCACTAAGATGGACGTGAGGATTTTGTAGTCGGTATTTAGGACAGAGATCGGCCTATAGGATGCTGGATCTTCAGAGTCCTTGCCTTTTTATGAATAAGAGTACTATTAGCTGCTGTAAAATAGCTTGAAATAGGCATATTAGTGGTATAATATGTATTGAAGAGTTTAGTGAGTGTCAGTTTAATATCTTCTACAAGCATTTTATAGAACTCTGCCGGGAGGCAATCTGGACCCTCTGCCTTGTTCAGCTTGGATTCACCAATAGCCTCACATATCTCATCTACCGAAAATGATCTATTAATCAGTTCAAGATCGTTTTCAGTTACCTTCAGAGGTGTTATTTTAGACCAGAAGTTTATTCTGTTAGCTAGATCTTCGTCAATTTTCTTATACAGATTTTGATAAAATTTAAAGAATACATCCCTAATATTTCCATTATGGGTATATCTATGGCATCCTTCCTTAATTGCAGCAATATAATGTTTACTCTTCCTATTCTTAGTTATTTTAGCTAAATATTTAGCTGAACATCCAATATACCCTTTATACCGATTGTTAATTTTCTTGTCTTCCTCTAAATATTTTTGTGTTAATAATAACTCCCTTTCAGTTATAGCATAGCAGTATTTATCCCAGCTATATTTAGAGTTCTCCGATCTGTATTCAAATAATGCATTCCTGACCTGATTAGATAGCTGCAGTTCCCTAGCTTGCCATTTTCTTTTCCAATTACACATATATGCTTTTATCTTTCCCCTCATTACTGATTTTGTCGTTTCCCAATATACTACAATTTTGTCATAGTACCCTCTATTATGAAAATGGAAATCTTTCCATTGACAAGATAACCATGCATTGAATTTAGTATTCTCTAATATAAAATGAGGAAACATAAAATAGTTATTTGCGCTATTTTCAGCTTTTATCAATTGAAATTTGATGGAAATTATTGAATGATCCGAGACCAATATATCATGAATTTTTCTAGTTCTTGGTGTAATGTAAATTTTTGGATTAAAAAGTTTGTATCTATTAAAATTAAGTTGAACTCTACACACATTTTGTTTCTTGTCAGTGGTGATACGGAGCTGAATAATGTCAGTCTAATAAACACCACTATTTTAGTCTAGCGCCATTTATTTTTTTTATTTTGGAAATCACAATCTTTTCCTAAGTTCAATGATTTTTCTAGTAGAATTAAACTATAAATGATTATTGAACAATATGAGGTGGATAAATCTTCAGAGACACATATTAAAAAATACTTTTCAAAATGGAAAGAGGTCATTCTTTCATACCTTTTTGTAGAACAAAAACAGCTTATAGTCCTATTTTGCAAGTCACAATATTTTTGCACTAAAGTACATTTGGGTGTCTTCCCACAATCCTGGTTGGATTGAGAGACAGAGCACTCAATAGAAGGCCAGTGTTGACCTGTGGTGGATGAGGAGAGTCAGCAGTTAGATACGTTATCACTGATTTGTTATTTACTATTTAGGATGTGTTGGGGTTCCTTTTTTTCCCCTCTTCAGCTGAGGTTGAATGGCTGTTTTTGGATTTATAGATACAATTTTGTTTCTAAGAAGCATGACAGAAGAAAAAAGTAAACATGATTTTTATGGCGTTCTTTTGATTGATGGTTGTTTTAATACTTTATCTATAATATGAAAGTAACACTTTTAGTGCTTCCTTGGAGTAGACATATATAAATTGTTGTTGCAGCATTTGCTTAGTTAGAATTCAAGCATTTTTTTTCTTTTTATATTCAGAATACATTATACAACTCCAAGAGATGGCAATATTTCCAGTAATTGAATATACTTTTTGGTATGTTTCATTGGTACTGACAGATACAAGTACTTATCTTTAAAACAGCCTGTGCAGTAATAAGAATGTTACTAAAACATTACTATAAAACCTACTGTATTTATTTTGAATATGTTATTGTATTTTACCTGCCAGCTGTTTTTCATTTAGTTTTGATCTTTATACAACTGCTTAGGTATACAGTAGAATGATAAAAATTGCATTCTGGGAAGCATTTCATTTGGAACACCTTGGATGTAAAAGAAAGCAATATTTTATTTGCTTACTCTGTCATCATTTGAAACTTTTCTGTTATAGTAAAAACTAAACGCTTGTCACTAAAATGTGAAAAACTTAGACTGCAGAAAAAGAGAAACCAGTCATGAGACATTTACTAAAACACCTCCAACACTTTGAGTGTTAAAATCTGCCTTGCAGCGAGTTAAAATACCTAAAGTAACTGTTTTGCTTTCCACACATCTGTGGCATTTGTTTGAGTCAAGCGTAACATGCAAATTAAGACTTGTCAGAAACATTTTATTTACCATGTAAAGTGTCAGTAGACATTGAAAAAACAAATCTAAGCACACAATTTTCTTTGTTCAAACAGTGTCATAGTGCTTTCAACAAGCATGTTATTAGCTTCCAATGATAAGCTGATTTAGAACAATGTAATAACTTTTCAATTCCAAATAACTGTTTAATTTGCTATTGGTTCATGTTTGACAAATATAGTCCAGAGAGGGAAAGTTTTATATACATAACATACATTATTGCACTTGCTGTCATGCATCAGCAATTGCCATAGTTTGTTTCTATAATCCATCCTTATGTAAGACAGAAAAACAATGCAGGCTGGATCAGCTAATGATGTGATGCGTATCTTGCTGGCATGCGTCAGCAGGTGCAATAATGCTTGCTACACATGTCTATAACTCAAGGAAAGCATGAGACTTAAAGTCTCCTGGGAAAGACTGGCTACAAATTGTATTTCAATCCCAAAGAAAAGCAATCTCATTCAAACTGGTACACGATTTTATATATATATTTTAAGAAGCCTGAACGTGTAAGTTTATGTTTTATGTTGAAGGAAAAGACCAAAGAAATTTACAATACTCAGGTGACTGCACTACACATCAACTGCTATTCTCCAGAAGTAATATACGTGTGTGTTTTGTTTATGTGCAGGAGTTTGAGAGTATGTGTACGAGTATGTTTCTGTGTGTATGTTTTGTATGTGTTTGAGATTTAGTTTGTGCATGTGTGAGTTTGTGTGTGCATGTGTTTTTCAATGTGTGTTTTGTGTATGTTTGAGATTTAGTTTGTTTGTTTGTGTGTGTGTGCTTGTGTGCATGTATGTCCATGTATATGAGTGTGTTTCTATGTGTTTTTTTAAATTTAGTTTGTGCGTATCTATGTATGCTTTTGGATTTTTCTGTTCCTGTCTGTTTGTGTGTGATCACGTGTATGTATGTGTATTTTTATGTGTATTGTGTTGTAAGCTGACATTGCTTCTATGTTGAGAAATATTTTTAGAAAACAAATTATTTTTTAGAACAATCGCATTGTTAACAAAATATGGGTTATCTTGTTTCCAGTGACCAGTTCTATACACATGCTCTCTTTAGAACCATTCTCATATTTTAACCCTTTTCATGTGATTTATTGATGAAGCTCTGCACATTGAGACTTCAGGGACAGAAGTGGTGAGCATTCACAGATGGGTGATATTACTGCCTCTTTTCACAGCTGTACTGTATGCTTTACAGTGGAAGCTTTATATTGTTTGTAGTTTTAAAAGTTCCCATAACAAAGGTCACATGAATACTATAGAGCAATGGAAACACTGTAACTACTGCAACACTCCTACTATGTATCATGCCTGGTAACCAGAAATGCACAATTAAGTTGTAAGAAACATCACTGATCTGTAAATGAGAACCACTTCTGTCACAGAGCACATGGATACATAAGCTTCTAGATGGGGGTGCCCAGTATACAGATGTGGAGCTTGGGTAAGAGGTTAAAATAAGAGAAGATTTCAAGAGAGCTTCTGGCCCAGGAGAAAAAAGCAATAACATGGTAAGCAGTAATTAGAGATGTGCATTTGGGATTCGGACGCTCATATATGAACAGGCGAATACATTATTGGACAAAACGGATGAAAATAAAAACCAATTGCTTGGCATAATAGATTTGTTCATGCTTTTTGGCAACTAAAATGAGGTGCAGGTATGGGATGAAGGAGTTATATTGTTTGGCTAATAAGCTCCTTTGTTTGTAATGATGTACAGGTGGTCTTACCATTCATTTGTCCGTTGTCTCCTGTCCAATCCTGACATAGTATTAGTTATTACCCATTCCTTAGCTTTCCATAACCAACATTGTTATGTTAATATACTTTATAACCTCTAAGCTTACCTGATTCTAAACCCCATGCAGTGTAATGCTTTTTATTAACTTTTTAAATTTTACTCAGCAGCCAGACAGTGCTAGTTCATGTTTGACATATAGATAAGATTGTGCTCACTACCGTGGAGAATGATAATGGTTGTACAAGAACCAGAACTAATTGGCTAAAATGTATGTTTGTAAAAAGCACTTAGATAAGGGGACAGTCTGCATAGACTTAGATACAGGTAATCATAGAGGTAAAAGTATATTAATATATATTGGTTGCGAAACTGGGGAATGGGTAATAAAGGGATTGTCTATCTTTTTTAAAAAAAAAAAAATTTCAAGTAAACTGTCTCTTTAATGTTCCTTTATGACTTTTGTAGTCAATAAGCCCCATTCTTGCCCACATCATGAGAGTGATTTGGGATCAGTAGATTTAGGTTATAAAAGCTTGTTAGACATCACTTGTGGACTTTTATCCATAGGCAATTATCCATTATTAAATTGCTTGTATACTTATCTATATATACAATTACCTTATTGTTTTTTTTTTATAACAATCGTCTTTTTAAGAACATAACTAATAGTATACTATGGGGCATATTTATAAAGCTCCATACGGAGCTTGATGCCCTATAGCCTGTTCGCCTGCTCGGAGGCCGCGGACAGAAATCACCAGAAATCAACCCGGTAAAATACGATCATGTTGATTGATACCCCCTGCTAGCGGCCGATTGGCCATGAATCTGCAGAGGGCGGCATTGCACCAGAAGTTCACAAGAACTGCTGGTGCAATAATAAATGCTTAGAGCGTATGCTGTATCGGATCATGTCCGCTCGCACAATCATAAATATGCCCCTATGTATCTATTTTGAAACTCCATTTAAAGCTAAACAAAATATGTAATTTATATTTTACTGTAATAAAACTGCTGGTCTGTAAATCACTCCAATAGTCCAAGTATAAAATAATATTTCAAATATTTAACAAGGTATTTCTCTTTTTTTACTTTATTTTCCCTTAACAAAACAAAGTGGACTTTAAATACTCCTTCTCTTTATCTCCCATTTGTGTCATGCCACACAACATTATTTACGTGATTTCTCATTTTGTTGCGCAATACACTATTTACTAGCACAGAAGTAATGTAATTTTGTTTGGGTTTTTGGAGTTCAGCAAAAGTCACATGAACAATGACCCTGTCACAAGTCCCTCTATATTCAACTTTTCAAGTAAAATCCCAAAGCACACAAGTACTTAGCGGTTTTTTATTTCCTACATGAGCAGCATAATCTTCTGTGTAGAAGGAAATATTTTAATACAGAAAATGAATAGCTGTTGCTTATATTACAAATATGCCTACAAATTGCTTTCCATCCCCATTTTTACAAGACAAAATAATTTTCTTGTTGGAGCTTAAAGTGACAGTAATCTTGGAAATAATAAAAAGCAGGGTACTTTACCATTTTAAACTCATCAGCAGAATTGACCTGCTCAAAGACTTTATTATTTCTGTTTCTATTTCTACAAAGTCTAAGGGGGTCAATTTATTATAGTGCGAGCTGACATGATACGATGTAGCATTTCATGTCTGCTGCACATCGATAAATGCCAACAGCATACGTTGATGTCGGCATTTATCATTTCACCAGCAGTTCTTGTAAACTGCTGGTGCAATACCGTCCACAGCAGATATGCGGCCAATCGGCCGCTAGCAGGGGGTGTCAATCAACCCGATCGTATTCGATCGGGTTGATTTCTGTCCGCCGCCTCAGAGCAGGCGGACAGGTTATGGAGCAGCGGTCTTTAGACCGCTGCTTCATAACCTCTGTTTCCGGCGAGCCAACACGGGGCATCAAGCTCCATACGAGCTTGATAAATTGACCCCTAAATATGAATATAGACAATTATATTCCCCTAAAGTCAAAAGAACCCAGCAGAATTCTTACTTTTGTCATATCATAGCTGCTTTTTTCATCAAGAAATACAATAATATTAAAATAATAATAAAATCACCAATGCAACCTTTTTACACACTAGTCACTAAGTTATCAAATTATAGGAGGAGCATGAAACCCTCATCACTGTAAAGTTACAAAAGAAAGGGGTATCTTTAAAAACCTACAGTATGGAAGTGTAACCATAACATAGGCAATATGGTCTATGGCCACTTCAGCACCAGCACATAAGAATTTGCAGTAAGAAGTAGTTAAAATATTATTTCTGATTCCTTTGAGAGAATGTGGATAATGTGCTATTTCAGTAAATGAAGAGAAGACTCCAATATTTCTTAGTATGATGATACTCTCTCTAATTGTCAAACAAAAATGTTCTGCATGTATTTCATTTCCAAATATTTCCTCTTCTCCTTCCTTACTTATGCATGCTCCCCTGTACACAGAGTTTCAAGGAGTCTTTGTACCTTACTGTTATGTGAGTAACTGAGTCTGAAACAATACACCTGTAGTGGCTCTGCTAAAAAGGAGTAAACTAAAACACAGATTTAATTTAACTGACATAGCTGGAGGTACTTATTCGAATTGGAAAAAAATATCTTCAACTCAAAAACTTCATAGAACACCACCCATATAATGAGAACCACACTAGAACCTTAAACTTATTTGAACAGATGTGTTTTTCTACAATCCTCACAAGAGGTTCTATATCTCTAGGTTTAAAAATTTCGATCTTTGACAGATGATCCCCAAAATCTGGCCCATTTACAATGCTGGGAAAGAGAATCTGGCTCTGCATTTTCAAAACTACTGCAAAATATTTGAGCATACTATAACAACGAGCATATTATAATTGAAAGTAAAGATGCTCACTAGACAGTACTTTAACCCTGCTGAACTACACAGCATATATTAGGTGATCTCCAACAATTGCTGGCAAGGCTGTGGTGGCACAGGTATAATTTATTATGTATAGTGGGAGTGCCTTAAAATCAAACAACTATGAGGCATAGTTACTTCCTGTATTTGGGTAATACTAAATATTAGAAACTACCAGTTGGATGTTTACACAGAGATACTGAACAAATCACAGTACCATCCTTATACAAGGCATACTTAATAGTACAAAATCTGTCATAGCAAGAAAGTGCTCCAAACTGCTATTTCTAGTGGAATACTCCTTCCAGAGATTGAACACTATACACAAATTCCATGATTTAAATAGGGAATGTAATTTTAAACAACTTTCCAATTTACTTTTATCACCAATTTAGCTTTGTTCTCTTGGTATTCTTAGTTGAAAGCTAAACCTAGGAGGTTTATATGCTAATTTCTTAGACCTTGAAGACTGTCTCTAATCTGAATGCATTTTGACCACTAGATGGCATTAGTTCATATGTTTCAGATAGATAACATCAAGCTCATGCACGTGAAGTTACCCTGGAGGGAGCACTGATTGGCTAAAATGCAAGTCTGTCAAAAGTTCTGAAATAAGGGGGCAGTTTGCAGAAGCATAGATGCAAGGTAATCACAGAGGTAAAAGGTGGATTTCTATGCAAAACTGGGGATGGGTAATAAAGGGATTCACTTTTTTTTTAAACAACAAAAAATCTGGTGTTGACTTTCCCTTTAAGTTATAATAAGGCTTGAGCCATGTATCTAACTAAAATTAATTACAGTGGGGTGTCTTCTGTGCTGTGATAGAGAGAGAATTTTTTCATTTTTTGTTTCTTACTTTCCTTCTCTCCTTCTGGATTATCTTATCTTACTTCCTATACACTCTTAATTGTGCCCCCCCACCCTCACCATTCTTTTATAGCAAGCTGCTTGTTTTTTTTTTGCTTTGAAATCACTTATTTTGTACCAGGAATTCTTTTCAGTTTGTCATATGACGATGGTCAAGTGAACAGTTTTTCTCATGTAAGGATATAACAATATCTTTCTTTTTACTTAAAAATGGCTTAGATTACAAGTTTTGCGTTATGGTGCAGTATGGCTATACCTTATAATTGGCCAATGCGAGCGGAATGGCCGGTAACTCATATTACGAGTCGTGACGGTATAGCTATACTGCAAGCATTTTAGCCTGTAACGCAACGTCCATTCCACACTCAAAAATAGCGCCGTATTACAGGTTGTGCATTCCATCTAAAATGGTTGCATTATAGCCTATACCGCCGTGATCCATTCCGCTATCTGTGACCGGTAGTCAGATTTTGCAAAACAAAAATGTTTCACAAAACTAATAACTAAAATTTTACAAAGTACACTAACACCCATAAACTACCTATTAACCCTAATCTGCCACCCTCCCGCATTGCTAATACTATATTACAGCTGTTAACCCCTAATCTGCCGCCCACCCACATTGCCAACACTAAATAAATCTAGTAACCCCTAATCCGCCGCTTCCTGTCATCGCCAACATTAAATAAAATTATTAACCCCTAATCCGCCGCCCCCGACATCGCCGACACCTAAACAAAGTGATGGACCCCTAATCTGTCGCTGACACTAAATAAACCTAATAACCCCTAAACTGTTGGCCCCCACATGGCAACTAATAAATAAACCTATTAACCCCTAAACCACCAGCCTCCCACATCACAAAACATGAAATTAAACTATTAACCTCTAAACCTAACACCCCCTAACTTTAAATTGAAAGTTACAATATAACTATCTTAATATAACTAAAAACTTACCTGTGAAATTAAAAAAAACTAACATTAAACTATAAATTAACCTAACATTACTATTCTACTAAAATAAAAAAACTACCAACTAAAAAACCTAAATTACACATTTAAGAAAACCTAATACTATGAAAAAATAAAAAAACCTAAAATTACAAAAATTAATACACAATAAATTACGAAAAATAAAAACTCTAAGATTACAAAGAATAATAAACAAAAGTATCACAAATAAAAACATATTTATGTGTATATAAACATATTAACACATAAATATTTATATATATATATAGTCACAATTTGCTGACATCATTGCATGATGCCGGGTCTTTCACTGCACTAGTTGAGAGACCCGGCATGAGAATGAGGCTCCCATTGCAGCCTATGGAATCATACTCTCGTAAACATGCAATGTTTCCCAGCAGTGCAAACACAAAGGGCTCGTTTCCATTGAGCCGATAAAAATGGAGCTGTAAACTACCAAAGTGGCCGACATCTAAAAGTAATGGATTCCTCTTTAGGGATTTGGGCGCTGAAAAAGAGCTGAATGCCCTTTTAAGGGCAGTAAAAGAGCTGAATGTATTTTAGGGGCAATGCCAATAAAAATGCTCCTTTAGGGGCAATGGGTAGTTTAGGATTTTTTAGTGTTAATTTTTTTTATTTTGGGAGGGTTTGTGGGTGTGTGTGGGGGGGGGGGGGTTACTGTTAGGGGGTTTACTGTTAGGGGGAACATAGTTTTTTAAAGGTAAAAGAGCTGTTTAACTTAAGGGAAATGCCCTACAAAAGGCCCCTTTAAGGGTTTTTGGTAGTTTAGTATTAGATTAGGGTGTGTTTTTATTGGGGGGGTGGTGGTTATTTTTCATAGGGATTAGGTTATTTTTTTATTTTTTTATTTATTATTTTATGTAATGTTAGACTTTTTTATTTTCTGTAATTTTAGCTTAAAGGGACAGTATACACTTATTTTCATATAACTGCATGTAATAGACACTACTATAAAGAATAAGATGCACAGATACTGATATAAAAATCCAGTATAAAACTGTTTAAAAACTTACTTAGAAGCTGTCAGTTTGGCTCTGTTGAAAAGATAGCTGGAAAGCCCACTGCAAGTGGCAAATAAGACACTCCCCCCTCCCCCTTCTTTTGCATATGAAAAGACCCTTTACACAAACAACAGCAAGCTGGAGAAAGTAGCTGACGGTATTCAAATAAAACTTTGAGGCTTGGTTAGGAGTCTGAAAATCAGAGCAATGTTATTTAAAAATAGGCAAAACTATACATTTATTTAAAAAAAAACTTTATGGGCTATATAAATAGATCATCTACAAAACATTTATGCAAAGAAAAAATGAGTGTATAATGTCCCGTAAATTTAAATTTACGGCTAGATTATGAGTTAGGGTTAAAATGCAACATTGGCCGGTCCCAACGCTGCTTTTTAACGCCTGCTGGTATTACGAGTCTTGAAATTACATGTTCACCGCTCACTTTTTTGGCCAGACTCGGAAATACCGCAAATCCACTTACGTCAATTGCGTATCCTATATTTTCAATGGAACTTGCATAGCGCCGGTATTACAAGTCTGACCAAAAGTTAGCGGTAGAACCTCTCCTGTCAAGACTGGTACCGCATTTTAAAGAGTTTTACACTACAACGCCGTAGCATAAAACTCTTAACCAAAGTGCTAAAAAGTACACTAACACCCATAAACTACCTATTAACCCCTAAACCGAGCCCCCCCCCCACATTGCAAACACTAAAATAAAAATTTTAACCCCTAATCTGCTGAACCGGACATCGCCGCCACTATAATAAATATATTAACCCCTAAACTGCCGCACTCCCGCATCGCAAACACTATTAAAATATTATTAACCCCTAATCTGCCAGCCCTAACATCGCCAACACCTACCTACATTTATTAACCCCTAATCTGCTGGCCCCAACGTCGCCGCCACTATATTAATTGTATTAACCCCTAAATCTAAGTCTAACCCTAACTCTAACCCCCCGAACTTAAATATAATTACAATAAATCTAAATAAAATTACTATAATTGGCTAAATTATTCCTATTAAAACTATATACTTACCTATAAAATAAACCCTAAGCTAGCTATAATATAACTAATAGTTACATTCTAGATATCTTAGGGTTTATTTTTATTTTACAGGCAAGTTTGTATTTATTTTAACTAGGTAGAATAGTTATTAAATAGTTATTAACTATTTAATAACTACCTAGTTAAAATAAAGACAAATTTACCTGTAAAATAAAACCTAAACTAAGTTACAATTACACCTAACACTACACTATAATTAAATAAATTACCTAAACTAAATACAATTAATTAACAATTTTAAAAAATGATATAAAGTACAGAAAAACAAACAAACACTAAATTACAGAAAATAATAAAATAATTACAAGATTTTTAAACTAATTACACCTACTCTAATCCCCTTAAAAAAATAAAAAAGCCCCCAAAATAAAAATAAGCCCTACCCTACACTAAATTACAAATAGCACTTAAAAGGGCCTTTTGTGGGGCATTGCCCCAAAGTAATCAGCTCTTTTATCTGTAAAAAAAAAAATTACAATCCCCCCCAACATTAAAACCCACCACCCACACAACCAACCATACTCTAAAACCCATCCAATCCCCCCTTAAAAAACCTAACACTAACCCCCTGAAGATCAACCTACCATGAGACGCCTTCACCAAACCGGGCAGAAGTGGTCCTCCAGACGGGCAGAAGTCTTCATCCAAGATGGGCAGAAGAGGTCCTCCAGACGGGCAGAAGTCTTCATCCAGACGGCATCTTCTATCTTCATCCATCCGGCGCGGAGCGGGTCCATCTTCAAGACATCTGACGTGGACCATCCTCTTCATCCGATAACTAAAGATGAATGAAGGTACCTTTAAGTGACGTCATCCAAGATGGCGTCCCTTAGATTCCGATTGGCTGATAGAATTCTATCAGCCAATCAGAATTAAGGTAGAAAAAATTCGATTGGCTGGTGCAATCAGCCAATAGAATTGAGCTTGCATTCTATTGGCAGATTGGAACAGCCAATAGAATGCCAGCTCAATCATATTGGCTGATTGGATCAGCCAATAGGATTGAAGTTCAATCCTATTGGCTGATTGCATCAGTCAATAGGATTTTTTCTACCTTAATTCTGTTTGGCTGATAGAATTCTATCAGCCAATTGAAATTGAAGGGACATCATCCTGGATGAAGTCCTTTTAAAGGAACCTTCATTCAGTCGTCGGACAAAGAAAGAAGAGGATGATCCGCGTTGGATGTCTTGAAGATGGACCCTCTCCGCGCCGGATGGATGAAGACTATTAGTAATATTGTAACTAATATATAACTAATACTATTAGTTATATTGTAGCTATCTTAGGGTTTATTTTATAGGTAAGTAGTTTTAAATAGGAATAATGTAGTGAATTGTATTAATTTTATTTGGATTTATTTAAATTAAATTTAAGCTAGAGGGTGTTAGGGTTAGACAGGTTTAGGGGTTAATAACTTTATTATAGTAGTGGCGACATTGGGGGCGGCAGATTAAGGGTTAATAAATGTAGTTAGGTTGCGGCGACATTGAGGGCGGCAGATTAGGAGTTAATAAATATAATGTAGGGTTCTGCGATGTTGGGGGCAGCAGATTAGGGGTTCATAAGTATAATGTAGGTGGCGGCGGTGTCCGGAGTGACATATTAGGGGTTAATAATATAATGCAGTTGTCGGCGATGTCGGGGCGGAAGATTAGGGGTTAATGAGTGTAAGATTAGGGGTGTTTAGGACTCGGGGTTCATGTTAGGGTGTTAGGTGTAGACTTAAAAAGTATTTCCTCATAGGAATTAATGGGGCTGCGTTAGGAGCTTTACGCTGCTTTTTTGCAGGTGTTAGGTTTTTTTTCAGCTGGCTCTCCCCCATTAATTCCTATGGGGAAATTATGCACGAGCACGTTTAGCCAGCTCACTGCTACCGTAAGCAGCGCTGGTATTGAGGTGAGATGTGGAGCTAAATTTTGCTCTTCGCTCACTTTTTTTGCGGTTAACGCCGGGTTTCTAAAAACCCGTAATACCAGCGTTGCAAGTGAGCGGTGAGGGAAAACTGCTTGTTAGCCCCGCACCCCTGTTAAAGCAAAACTCGTAATCTAGGTGTTAGTTTTTTTATTTTTTAAGTAATGTTAGCTTTTTTATTTTAATTGTAATTGAGGATTATTTTAATTTATGTAATGGGATTAATTAAGGGGTGTTAGGTTAGGGGGCTTAGTGATTAGTTATTTGCATTGCAGGGTTTGGTGGTTTAGGGGTTAATAGATTTATTAGGTTAATTGTGATGTGGGTTAATGGCGAATTAGGGGTTAATAGTTTAAATAGATAGTTTGCATTGTGGGGGTATTGCGGATTGGGGTTAATAGATTTAATAGATAGTTTGTGTTGTGGGGCATGGCGGTTTAGAGGTTAATACATTTATTATAAGTTGCAATGTAGGGGGGATGGCGGATAGAGGGGTTTTGAAGTGTCGAGTTAGATTTCAATGGGAAAAAGATCTCAAAGAGCACCTTTTTGCTGTTTTACACCTAGTTGAGCTGGGTGTAATTTTTGTTAGTGAAACCAGGCATTGGAACCCGGGTATAATTTAAAGATCAGCGGCTTCCTGTACTTTGTATGGGACACAATAAGGTTTTCGGCAGCCGGAGTCCGATTGCCGAAATTGGGTTATAACGGGCGGTTGGAAGCAGTCGATAAACCATTTTGCTTCCGACAGCATATTTATCGGTTTGCGAGTGCATGCAAATGGAATTACGGCTCAATGGAAATGAGCCCAAAGTCGTGTTCGCATTGCGCTCCACATGTAATGCCAGCGCAATTTGCGTGCACTGGTATTACTCAGTGGAGAGCAAAACATCACTTTCGTGAAAGCTATATTTTGTGCACCACTTGTAATCTGGCCCTTAGTAAATATATATGTTCTACAGTCTTTATAAACACACATGCAAAAATCTCTATACATATATGATTGAACTCCACTCCACCACTAAGTACATCTTTGAGTTTTAAATTACAGTAGAGCCTCTGTTTAAACGTCAGGATAGGTTCTAGGCTGTCACAAAAAAAATCACAAAATTGCAGAAAAGTGTAACACAGTCTTACTTTTTTTGAGTGCATATAGAAACCTAATAACATGTTCACACCATAATCTGTTATGTGAGTAATCGAACTATGCCTACCCCAATTCAAAAATAAAATGAATATATGGTAGTGACCGCAAACTATAAAGGGACGCTGAACCCAATTTGTTTCTTTTGTGATTCAGATAGAGCATGCAAATGTAAGCAACTTTCTAATTTACTCCTATTTTCAATTTTTCTTTGTTCTCTTGCTTTCTTTATTTGAAAAAGAAGGCATCTAAGCTATTTTTTTGGTTCAGGACCATGGAAAGAACTTTTATATTGGTGGGTGAATTTATTCACCAATCAGCAAGAACAGCAAAGTGTGTTCACCAAAAATGGGCTGGCATCTAAATTTACATTCTTGCATTTCAAATAAAGATACCAAGAGAATGAAGAGAATTGGATAATAGGAGTAAATTAGAAAGTTGCTTAAAATTACATGCTCTATCTGAATCACGAAAGAAAAAAATTGGGTTCAGTGTCCCTTTAACATATTTTTGTTGTCAGCTTGTAGGAGGGATATTCAAACCAGTCTTCAGGCCTCCCTAATAGACCAGATTTTCAGAATATCTTAACGGGAGCACCAGTGAAATAATTAGCTGATTAGTACACCCAAGGTAAGAAATTCTGACCTGTTAGGGAGGCCTGAGGACTGGTTTGGAAATCCCTGGCTTATAGTGACTTATAAAATGCAATTAAAAAAAAAAATACAAATAATGACAAGCTGAATTACCAACATCAAAATGGCATGTGATATCCTTGGCTTTTTGAATGCAGCTGACAAGCGTGTCATGCCAGAAAAACACCAAAAGACTGGGACAAGCACCAAACATAATGAACATTTACATAATTAGCAAGATGCTGAAATGTGAAATGCCAAAACTTGTATTCTCACTAAAACATAAATCTTATTATGTTATCTTATAAACTGCATGCCGACTTTCTTTAACATCTCAACGGATAAATATAACCATGTGCTTCCAACCTAACAGTCCAACAGTCATAATTTACTTTATGTCCCCAGAATTCTTATATAAATAAATTAGTGAGGAAATTACTCACAAAAGTTTGTTTGGATTGCTCCTAGAGCTTCATTTGTTTTAGCATAGTTTTTAAAAAGTAACTGAGAAGAGTGGGTGAGCTAAATCCATGAATAATACTGATTGATTTTTGGGTTTGCTCTTTTTTATCAGGATTTAGCTTCGGACATGTGTTAAAAGCTTCACCATAAAATGATCTATGAAAACACATATTAAACATTTTGTTTGACTTCTATTGGGGTAAAGCAATATGGCATGTAAAAAAAAGAAGGACCTGCATACTTTGAGGAAATCTTGGTGGGTTGTCATTGACATCACTAAGAGTAACATTGATTATTGTTGATCCAGAAAGTCCTCCAACTTGACCCGCCATGTCTTTGGCTTGAATAACCACAGAATAGTGTTCTCTTGCTTCTCTGTCCATGTTGGGTAATGCAGTCCGGATAACCCCTAGGAATAAGATAAAAGCAAAGATTACAAATATGGTATGATTAAATTATGAATCCAAATATTTTGATTATATCTATCTATCTGTCTGTCTGTCTTTCTGTCTATCTCTATCTGTTGTCTATGGGGCATATTTAGCAAGCTCCGAAAGACCGCTGCTCCATAACCTATCTGCCTGCTCTGAGCAGGCAGACAGACATCGCCGGAAATCAACCCGATCGAGTACGATCGGGTTGATTGACACCCCCCTGCTGGCAGTCTATTGGCCGCGAGTCCGCAGAGGGTGGCGTTGCACCAGCAGCTCTTGTGAGCTTCTGGTGCAATGCTGAATATGGCGAGCGTATTTCTCGCCGTATTCAGCGAGGTCTGTCGGACCTGATCCGCATTGTCGGATCAGGTCCGACAGATCTTGAAAAATAGAGGCCTATATATCAATACTTAATTACACTTTGTTGAGCATCATTGCTTATTGTTATGCCATAACTGTTTTTAACTACATAGTAGTTATGATTTGTTTGCAGGCCTACAAAATAGAGATGTATTATTATTATTATTTTTATTATTATTATATGATTAGCTTTTATAGCAATATATGTGTACATGTGTTTATTAGGAAGTGCTAAGCACTGTATAAAAATTTTTTTTACATTACAAAAGTTTATTTGCTGATTTATTGCTTTATTTAGTTCTTTTCATATCGTTTTAAGTAATATTAGCTCACTAAAAAATCATATTTTCACCTATAATCAATGCCTCTCATTATATAATGCTAATTTATATTTTATATATTTTATATTTATATAAAAGGGGATTCACCAACACATAAAAGGTTTTGCGCACTAAACAAACAATATGTGTTACTCATACACCCCAATAATATTTTTTTATGAAATATATATACAGCACAAAATTGGAGCAAAGTTCCTTCAATATTATTTTTGTGATGATACAGTCTGTATAAGTAACAAGGAACACAGGCACTTTTTTTTTATTTTATTTTACCATCTAGAATGATATTTAGTATTGTCAGTATTGTTTCTGCTAATTACACTATTTAAATTTGTTTAGATGCTCCATAATTTCTTTTTTTGCTGTTCTAAAATTGCCGCAGCTAAGTCTACGTTAAAAGTAACTTTTTTTTCGGTGCCACTTAGAGCAGAGCTGTAAACTTTTATACATTTTATTTATTATCCAAGAGATAAGGAATCCATGGCAGGCATCCAGACTACTTGACAGATAATGAAAGTGGTGTGATTAACATCTAACATGTACTTTTCTGTTTCTAAGCTTTCAGATATGAATTCCCAACTAAACAAGGTTAAATTAATTTTACATAGTTTAATTAAAAACAAAAAAAGATTATGTTTCCTATCATATATTTATAGAACTGTTTCTGTGATTTTGAAACATTTTCTTTCCACACTGCCATTGCAGGAAAGAAGTTGAAAGAGACTTGTTTGGTAATTTGCTTAACCAACTTCAGAAAATATTTCTTATATTTTGTCTATTTGGGTTTATTAGTTTTTATATTATATATATATATACATTGATTTACTAGAGGGTCTAAAACTAGTAAATATTAAAATATACTGCATTTTAGTTAAAGTAATTGTAAATGAAAATAGATTTTGTATATTATGCTTGACCACATAGCATGCTGCTCAATATAGTTTGCATGTTCAGTTAGAGATAGCATTATTTCCAACAATTTCTCTATAGCTTTCTAAATATATCTATGTCAGCTAAGTTAAAATAAGATTATGAATATGCAAACACAGGAATATTTAGTTTGAAAATAGGAAAATATGACCTTTTTTTAATTAAGCAAGTTAAATTCCGCTCAACAATAGTTCAGTGTAGTGAAGGTATATTTAAAATAAGCAATGTTTGTATTGTGTACTACATGACATCATAATTTAGATGAATCTATAAACATAACATTAGGGGCTCCATGTACGAAGCAGTGTAAGCTGCTCCGGAGCCTTGCAGGGCAGGTTCGCACATGTAAGTCTGCTTCCCGCAATGTAAGAAGCAGCGGTCATTAGATCGCTGCTTCTCACACTCTTCGCCACTTCTGAAGTGGTGAAGAGAAATCACCCCAAACTCGCTCGCTTGTGGTGATTGACAGATCCTTCTCTCACGCGATTGACAGGCAGGCATTACACACCTATCGTAGTGTGCAATGATGCATATGGGCCAGCGGGCAAACAAATCCACTGCCCATATGCAGCAAAGACGTGCGGACAGTGGGGCCGATTTAACATGCTGCAAAGTTTGTCCACACATTGCTTGATACATGGGGCCCTAGGTTTTTAGATGGAACCCTATGTCTACATTGCTACAAACAATGCTGCACACAAATGCATGCTCCTGAGCTTCTATGAATATGTCTAGCTTTAGTTTTAAAAGGATATAAAAAAACAAGCAAATTTGATAATAGAAGTAAGTTGTTAAAAATTGCAAGCTCTATCTGAATCATAAAAGTTTAATTTTGACTTTACTACCCCATTAATACGATGTTGTAAAGCACAAAATAGAAAGTAAACTCATCTCAATATAGAGTACAAAGTATATGTAACAAAACTCTCATTTTATTAAGGGTTATATTGTACTGATTTTGTGTTCCTTTCAGAAATGTAAATGACATCTGCACCTTTCTAAGATATTGGTGATTTATGGCAAACTGCTCTTTTCTAGGATATAAGTAATACATTGTAAAATGCCTCCTTCTAGGATCTTATGACAGCCCTTTTTAAAATAATCTAACTAACATTGGGAATTTGAGAATTAACTCAAGGTTTACATTGTTTCTTTACTACATGCAAATAAATTTGCAAAGTAATCCTACATCATATACTAAAAGAATACAAATATTTCATGAAGTCTAGAAGACCAGCCCCAATTGTCATGTATGTGCAATGCAGAAACTAAGACAGATTACTTATTACAGAAACAAATAAGCAATATTTATATATTTAAATCTAAATGTATGAATGTACAGAAAAACAAATGATGTCTCCCATTATCCAATCTTGGACCATGAGGCTTTCAAACCACATTGATGCTGCCATTATTTTGTGATAGTATATTTCATGTTTTTCAAAATCTTGAAACCTTCTCCAACAATGTTATGGGTGACTATCTTGACCAATCTGCATTTTATGGTTTAGAAATAGGGCTTTCATTTTAGGAATTGCAGGTGGGTTAGGATTGGGGATTGAGTTTAGGTTAGGATTTGGGGTTAATGTTAACATTGCAGAATACACTAGTCTCAAAGGGGTTAGTCTAAGACTGTCCTCAGGCAGCAAAGTGACTGCAACATTGCACAGGTGACTTTACCCATGCAACATTCTGGTCATGAGGACATTTAAGCTGTATTATTTTGGCAGCCACAATATTGCCATTGTCTGCTATTGGTGTGATACTCCCCTTTGCCTTTCACCCTCATTGAGAGCCTCATTCTCTCATTTTTGCCTGATAAGATGTAGAAAGGCCTAGCTGGCCCTCAGAGGGGCTGCCCGCATTGAATTTTCTTTAAAATAAAAAAGTGCGGGGGGCTGTCCAAGTAAGTTGTGATATACCTCCCATAGAAAGTAAGGAAGTTTGATGGAATGAGAAAAGAGTTAATTAAGTAGGGGCACACTTTAAAAACTAAATACTATAGCATGTTATCTTGTTTTCAGTGTATGTTATCTTACAGTTGTCCTTATTGTTGTATGCATATGTTTTTCTATTAGGCCTGTAAGTGTTTGCATGTTTTAAGAAAAACTCACTACCAGTGTTCCCTCTGTGAGCGGCCCAGCAGTGAAAACAGTTAATAAAGGAACCACACCTTGCAGTCAGCATTATGTAATGTTTGCTAATTGCTCTAATTAAAGGGACACTGTACCCAAATTTTTTCTTTTGTAATTCAGAAAGAGCATGCAATTTTAAGCAACTTTCTAACTTACTCCTATTATCAATTTTTCTTCGTTCTCTTGCTATCATTATTTGAAAAAGAAGGCATCTAAGCTTTTTTTGTTTCAGTACTCTGGACAGCAGTTTTTTATTGGTGGATGAATTTATCCACCAATCAGCAAGGACAACCCAGGTTGTTCACCAAAAATGGTCCGGCATCTAAACTTACATTCTTGCATTTCAAATAAAGATACCAAGAGAATAAAGAACATTTGATAATAGGAGTAAATTAGAAAGTTGCTTAAAATTTCATGCTCAATGTGAATCACAAAAGAAAATTTTTGGGTACAGTGTCCCTTTAACTGTTTCACTGCTGGGCTGCTCACAAAACTGGCCTTAGAGGGAACATTGCTCACTACCTTTCAGTTTGCAAGATAAAACAGGGAGATTTGCAGGGGGGACAGTTTAGAGAATACGCAGAGGCCTGAGAAAAATCTTTCACCAATGGCCATGTTCAAATCATTTGCAGAGGAAGAGAAACTCATTTTACAAGGACTACAATACACTTTGAATTTTATATTTTCTGCAGTAAAGTTAATTTTTATTTCTACTGCCTGCATTAAAAATGTTTTTCCTGCATAATCTAAATTCAAATTTAAATTTCTCCGTAAAATGCAATTTTTGCAGTACAATTTTTAATGCTTTTAACAATGCATTTTTATAGCATATTTTAGTCTACTAGTGTGTTTATATACAGTGGGGCAAAAAAGTATTTAGTCAGCCACCAATTGTGCAAGTTCTTCCACTTAAGAAGATGAGAGAGGCCTGTCATTTTCATCTTAGGTATACCTCAACTATGAGAGACAAAATGTGGAAACAAATCCAGATAATCACATTGTCTGATTTGGAAAGAATTTATTTGCAAATTATGGTGGAAAATAAGTATTTGGTCAATATCAAAAGTTCATCTCAATATTTTGTTATATATCCTTTGTTGGCAATGACAGAGGTCAAACATTTTCTGTAAGTCTTCACAAGGTTGTCACACACTGTTGCTGGTATGTTGGCCCATTCCTGCATGCAGATCTCCTCTAGAGCAGTGATGTTTTGGGGCTGTCGCTAGGCAACACAGACTTTCAACTCCCTCCAAGGTTTTCTATGTGGTTGAGATCTGGAGACTGGCTAGACCACTCCAGGACCTTGAAATGCTTCTTACGAAGCCACTCCTTCATTGCTCGGGCGGTGTGTTTGGGATCATTGTCATTCTGAAAGACCCAGCCATGTTTCATCTTCAATGCCCTTGCTGAAGGAAGTAGGTTTGCACTCAAAATCTCACGATACATGGCTCCATTCATTCTTTCATGTACACAGATCAGTCATCCTGTTCCCTTTGCAGAGAAACAGCCCCAAAGCATGATGTTGCCACCCCCATGCTTCACAGTAGGTATGGTGTTCTTTGGTTGCAACTCAGCATTCTCTCTCCTACCAAACAGTTCTACTTTGGTTTCATCTGACCATATGACATTCTCCCAATCCGCTTCTGGATCATCCAAATGCTCTCTAGCATACTTCAGACGGGCCCGGACATGTACTGGCTTAAGCAGGGGGACACTTCTGTCACTGCAGGATCTGAGTCCCTGGCGGCGTAGTGTGTTACTGATGGTAGCCTTTGTTACGTTTGTCCCAGGTCTCTGTAGGTCATTCACTAGGTCCCCCGTGTGGTTCTGGGATGTTTGCTCACTCTTCTTGTGATCATTTTGACCCCACAGGGTGAGATCTTGCGTGGAGCCCCAGATCGACGGAAATTATCAGTGGTCTTGTATGTCTTCCATTTTCTAATTATTGCTCCCACAGCACACAAGTTCAAACAGGTGCCATTAATACAGGTAATGAGTGGAGGACAGAGGAGCCTCTAAAAGAAGAAGATACAGGTCTGTGAGAGCCAGAAATCTTGCTTGTTTGTAGGTGACCAAATACTTATTTTCCACCATGATATGCAAATAAATTCTTTCCAAATCAGACAATGTGATTGTCTGGATTTGTTTCCACATTTTGTCTCTCATAGTTGAGGTATACCTATGATGAAAATTACAGGCCTCTCTCATCTTCTTAAGTGGGAGAACTTGCACAATTGGTGGCTGACTAAATACTTTTTTTCCCCACTGTATTTCATGTGATTTTTAAATTACATTTTTTTTTTAATCACTGTTGTAATAGATGCATCTTCTTCACATACTTAAATGTATGAAACATTCCATTGTGAGATACTCTATTCTCAAGGCACAAATTTCCTTTAGGGGCCAGGAATGACTCTATAAATGGGGCCACATGATTCAGGTATTATTTGACAGAGGCAGCACCTAGGGAGAGCATAGTCTGAATAATAGTGTTTTAAAGAGTGTTTTAAACTCATGTGAATTTTGAATCTGCTGTACTTTAATCTCTGTGAAAACTGACTCTGGTGCAGGGAGTTGAGGGGCATCATTTTATTCTTGCACCCAGACAGCACAACATATTGAGTCAGCCCTGTTAGGGGCATCATAGTACTGGTGAGATGTCTTAGATAATCTCATTTAGGTAACCAGGCTCTTTTTGTTTCATTTAAAATCTCTTATAAATCAGTTTAGCAATTGATAAAAGACAATCATCTAGATTTAAAATGAATAACTTTCAATCAAAGGTATTGTTTTAATTTAACACATTTTGGAGCGCTACTGATAGAGAAGGGTGTGCTATCAATATCTCTGGCCTGCGTAATGAATAATGTACAATCTGGTATTACAAGTGAATGGTTGAACAGAATTACCAGAAAATATTTAGCATGGCCGACATCTCTTTAGCGCACCTTATAGTTTCAATGGATGGCATGGCCGTGCTAAACATAACACATATTAGAGGTTGTGAGTTATGTATTGCACATGCTCATTTAAATGACTAAAATGATCAGCACACAGAGATAACTTATATAAACAGAGTTCTCCCTTACCTAAAAAAATAGAATCAAATTAAACAGATAAATCTTGATTGTCCAAAAATGCTAAAATATAAATTTAAAAGGGGTTTATTCATAAAATAGTTTATCCAGGAGTATGATTAAAATGTATTTTCCTAATCCAACACAATAAAAACAACAACTTACAAATTAAAACACATCATTATCATCCCAAATACATTTAAAATCTTATAGCGCATAAAATAGATTTTTGTTCTCCCTGCATTAGAATCTGGACGGCTTGTCTTTGGCCCACACCCAGGACTGCTCTTTCTTCAGTTCGCACCTGGACTTCCATTACCAAAGCATTCTTTGCTACTTTGTTTGCATTTATTCTATGCACTATAAGAGCCTTCCTAGATTTCGTTTTAAAAAAAGAATACCAATAGATCAAAGCAAATTTGATGATAAAACGAAATTGGAAAGTTGCTTAAAATAGCATGCCCTGTCTGAATCATGAATGTTTAATTTTGACTAGACTGTCTCTTTAAGCATGGATACTGTAGTTTATTATTTTTTTTATATTTTTTTCACTTACATGAAGACAATTTAGAGGACCACAATCATTATGGTTTTACTTCAGGAAGCTCATGTCAGACTAATCTAATTGACTTCTTTGATTATGTAACAAAATTATTAGACCAGGGTGGAGCAGTAGATGTAGCATATCTAGATTTCAGCAAATCATTTCACACTATCCTGCACAACAAACTAATTCACAAACTGTATCTCCTTGGTCTAGACTCAAAAAGTGTGAACTGGGTAGAATGCTGGCTTAAGGATAAAAGTGTCTTAGCAAATTGAGTACATTCATGAGAGGAGGCTGTTACTAGTGGCATTCCTCGGGGGTCAGTTCTGTGGCCTGTTTTGTTTAATATATTTATCAGAGATAGAGGGAAAGTATGTCTGTTTGCAGATGATACAAACATTTGTAATAGAGTAGATGTTCCAGGGGGGTGGGGTTAGACAAAATGAGAAGTGCTATATAATAATTGGAGGATTGGACAAATGACTGGGATCTAAAGTTTACCACTGCAAATTACAGACTCAGGGGCATATGTATCAATGTGCGAGCAGACATGATACGAAGTACCGTATCATGTACGCTGCACATCGATAAATGCCGACAGCATACACTGTCAGCATTTATCATTGCACCAGCAGTACTGCAATATTCGAGGCAGATTCGGGGCCAATCGGATGCTAGCAGGGGGTGTCAATGAACCCGATCATATTTGATTGGGTTGATTTCTGTCAGCTGCCTCAGAGCAGGCGGACAAGTTATGGAGCAGCAATCTTTAGACCGCTGCTTCATAACTTCTGTTTCCGGCGAGCCTTCAGGGGCTTGATAAATATGCTCCTCAATAACACTTTACTGACTTACAAATGAGGAACAGGACTTGGAAATTATTATTTCAGATAATTTAAAATTTAGTAAACAATTGAGTATTGCAGTGAGTAAGGCCAGCAGAATGCTTGGATGTATTGGTAGAGGTATTTGCAGCAGAAATAGTAAGGTTCTTATGGCACTTTATAGATCATTAGTTAGGCCTCATCTTGAGTATTGTGTGAAGTTCTGGAGGCCATATCTCCAGAGAGATTCAAACAGACTGAAATCTGTGCAAAGGAGGGCTACCAAAACATGGTACATGGTCTAAAAAATAAAATGCACCAGGAGAGACTCAGTGATCTAAATATATATAGCTTAGAGGAGAGAAGGGAAAGAGGTGATATGATAGCAACCTTCAAGTATATTAAATGGCTTAGTAAATCTGAGGCTGTGAGTATTTTACATAAAAAGAAAAAAAAAAGAACAAGGGGTCATGATCTGAAGCTGAAGGGTAGTATATTCAGGAGTAATTTGTGGAAGCACTTCTTTATAGAAAGGGTGATTGATTCACTAAATAAACTTAATAACAAATACTGTGGGTAAAATAAAGAATGTCTGAGATAAAGATAAGGCTATCCTATGAACTAGTTAATATATACTTTTAGGAAATACCGGACAGACTTGCCTATGGCTCTTATATGCCATCAAAATCTATGTTTCTATGATTTTATATTTTATTTATTTATTGGCTCCCAATCTAAAATATACTTTAGATAACATTTCAATATGATATTTTCCTGGTTTTATTTATATTCCGGACTAAACAAAGAAAATTGATACTGTATCATCATAAAGTGTATTCATGATTAAAGCATTTCAATATTATGAGAAAACAATTTTAAAACCACATTGATAGAAACAGCTATCAAAATGGTAAATTGCATTCATTGATAACTCAAACCAAACAAAAAAGCACAAAAGCTTTCATTAGCAAGATAGGTCCTTTCATAGTAGAACTGTGGCTGCTACATGAGATGTGCAGTAATGAGGGAAAGTGTATGAATGAAAAATGAAGTTAAGGAGTAGAGGTAAAGTGAGAAATGTTCATATAGCTTTATAGAATGAATGGAATGGTAAAGACAGGGTAAGAGAATGAGAAGAAAGACATTCTTTATCTCACAATGTATCCCAAATAGTCAGAGGTTAGGCCTCTAAGAAGACTTAAGGGGTGAGATTACATATACGGTGCAGGCTTCAGCACAAGCGCTGAAACCCGCGCCGCCCGTAATTTCACCTTGCACATCGGGGTATCCAATAAACCCCGCCGGCAGTTCATAAAGTGCCGTAAGTTGGATAAACTAGTGATGTCTAGAAATGAGCATAAATACAAATTTCTGGAGTTGCCAGTGACTCACGGCACTTTAGAAACTGCTGGCGCCTAAGAAAATAAAAAAAAATATAAAATCTCCCGTAAAAGTCTAACCCGCTCCCAAAAATAAACCCTTCACGTAAAAACCCATATATCCGCCATTAACCCCTAAACCAACAACCCCGCCACAACGCAATAAGCCTAATTAAACTATTTACCCCTAATCCGCCATTCACATACATCGCAATCTACCTAATAAAAGTATTAAGCCCTAAATCTGCCAACTCCAACATTGCAAACTACCTAATAAAACTAATAACCCCTAATCTGCCAAACCCACAGAACACAATAATGCTAATAAATCTATTAACCCCTAATCCGCCAAACACACACAACGCAATAATGCTAATAAATCTATTAACCCCTATACTGCCAAACCCATACAATGCAATCATGCTAATAAATCTATTAACCCCTAAACCGCCAAACCCCACAACGCAAATAACTAATCACTAAGCCCCCTAATCTAACACCCCCTAAATTAACACCATTACATAAATTAAAATAATACTAAATTACAATTAAAATAAAGTAAAAAAACATTACTTTAAAAATAAAAAAATAAACTAAATTTAAATTAAGCTAAAACTACAGAAAATAAAAAAGTCTAAAATTACAGAAAATAATAAACAAAATTATCAAAAATAAAAAAATGATACCTAATCCCTATGAAAATAAAAAAGCCCCCGCAAAATAAAAACACCTCCTAATTAGGGATGGGCGAATGTGTAAATTTTCGCATTTCGAATGTAGAACCAATGTTATTACAGAAATTAGAATTATAAATCCGAATGTTATTTACAGTTTTCGAATGTCACTTTCGAATTCGAATGTTTATAATTATATTGTATGTCCACATTAGAAATTTCGAATTTAACATTCTATTTAACAAATACTATTCAGAAGTTCAATAGTTCATGTGGTAGGGAGGGAATCTAGTAAATTGATACATAATAGATACAAATATATCATATGTTTCTATATAGAATATTGCATAATTCGAATATTACATTTAAAGAAAGCATTAGAAATACTATTACAAACATAAAAATTCGAATTTTTCGAATTCGAATATTGCAAAATTCGAATATTACATTTAAAGAAAAAGCATTAGAAATACTATTACAATCTAAATTCGAATTTTTTGAAAATAATATTTTTGAATGTAATCATAAAATTCAAAACCGAACATTCGAAAATCAAATGTAAGAATGTATACATTCGAAATTCGATTCGAACGAATGTGTTAAAATTCGTGCCGTTTTTCGAATGTTGCGAAACATTCGCCCATCCCTACTCCTAATCTAATACTAAACTACCAATAGCCCTTAAAAGGGCCTTTTGTAGGGCATTGCCCTATGTTAAACAGCTCTTTTCCTTAAAAAAAACTAAGTCTCCTCTCTAACAGTAAAACCCTCCACGCACTAAACCCCCCAAAATAAAAACCTAACACTCAAAAATCCTAAACTACCTAAACTATGTATTTGTATGGCATTGCCATTAAAAGGTCACTCAGATCTTTTACTGCCCTTAAAAGGGCATTCAGCTCTTTTAATATTGCCCAAAATTCTTTCTCTAAAAATTAAAAAAAAATTTAAAAAATTTAAAAAATGCCTTACTCTAACCCCCAGATAGGTACTCATGGCTCCTGAAGTCCTGCGGTGAAGTCTTCTTTTAAGCGGCAACAGGTTCCTGAAGTCCGGCAGTGAAGTCTTCTTCCAAGCGGCGACCTCTTCTATCTTCATCCTGGACCATGGAACTGAAGACCGGCGACCACAGAACCATGGAGCGTGGAGGATCCTCTTTGTATGATTGTCATTGTACACTGAATAGTGAATGCATTGTAAAAATGGCATCCCTTGCATTCCTATTGACTATTTTGATTCTTCAAATTCAAATCAGCCAATAGGATGAGATCTACAGAAATCCTATTGCTGTTCAAATCAGTTACGGTGCTCACATATTCAGCGCAAGGCTTGCTGCGCCTGTCTATGTGTGGCGAGGTGAAAATGGAGTAAAATATCTCCATTTTTGTCGTGTAAGTCCTTGCGCTGAATATGTGATACTGATTTGCAACACGTTTCTATGTTAGCTTATGGGAGTAAAAATTGCAGCTAACGGGGGAAATATACGTGCCGCATTTATATGCGGCACTGTATATGTGATACCAAAATCGAGTAAAAACTGGCAGATTTTGTGGGCAACGCCGCATATGTAATCTTGCCCAAGGCCTCTAGGATATTTTGTTAGAAAACTATGCTTCAGAGATTGAGGCAGTAACCCAAATCTACTTGCAATATATATCACATCTTAAATGATTACTTGTAGCTTCTACCTTAAAAGGACAGTAAAGTCAAAATCAGAATTAAAATGACTGGATAGAGCATGACATTTTAATCAATTTCTAACCTAAGTAAGTTAAGGAGCGTGCACATGTCTCTAATCATTTTGCAGAAGTGTTTGCAAGATTGTTTACAGCACTGTTATACATAGATACAAACACTGCTGTCATAGACTACTAAAGACACATGCACACTTCTGATCTTATATCAGCCTACACAGCTTTACGCTTAACAAAGGATATCAAGTGAACAAAACAAAATTGATAAAATAAGTATATTGGAAAGTTGTTTAAATCGTGTGTTCTATCTAAATCATGGCTTAGTTTGAAATTGTTTTTTTAGGCATTGGGTGAAATAAACAGTGATAAAGGGGATATACAGTATATTGGCTTTCAGGCTCTCTCAATATAAAGAAGTGCTCAGATCTCTTGTTTTTACTAGTTTGTCCTCTTCCATCCCTCTTCACACAAAAAAGCATTTGGTTATTTGAAAAAAAAAAAGGTATTGCGTTTCACAAATAAAAGTGTGTGTCTGTGCGCATTTACATGTATATATAGAGTATGTAATAAATAAATACAATGTCCTATTGTTGCAAGTATATTTTATGATGTACTCATAATAACACTACCTGCTAAAAATTATTTTAAAAACATTGCATTAAAAAGTTATGGACTCAAAGATATAAGGACTAAGGTGTTAGAAAAAAGGGCATGCAAAGGGCTTTAACAAAAAGATATACACATATACATGTCTAAATATGCATATGTATGTATATATATATATATATATATATATATATATATATATATATATATATATATATATATATATAAATAGTTAAAAGTCCATGCTTCCCAAACGTTTTGGTGTCCCCAATGGCACAGCAAGTAACAGCGTTATTTACTTGCTGTGTCATCAACAAAGGTGTCAATAGGGACACCAAAACGTTTTGGAAGCAAGGAATTTTAACTATTAAAAATAAAAGTAGTGTTTTAACACCTTTTGCAAAATTTGGTGAGTGCTGTACTTATTGTTCTTTGTTGAGCTCTATACTTTGATACACAATGCACTCCAGTGGCTGTCTGCAGTATAAGTGAGTGCACTGGTTCTGGAAAATATATATGTGTGTGCATTTGTATTTATATATTTATAGGTGTATATACATACAGTACATATATACTGTATATATATATATATATATATATACACACACATAGTAAACACAAGAGTAGAGTAAAATACAGCACAAAAACTGAAACCTCTGGAATGTGTTATAACAAAATGGAATACACCGTAGTCAATATGCAATGTATCTAATTTCTGAATATAGTAATATTGTATTATTATAGTAAATTTATCATAGACAAACAGAGGCCCAATATAAGACAAATAAATAGATGGTTATATTTGGTATCCTATTGAGGATGTGCACTCAGGCTACTCACAAACATTAATCTCAATTGTATGAGGTAAGGAACTTGCGTCTGGAGGGAGGGTGCTGAGCCCACGAATAATCTTTTGTTCCACCGGAAGGGGAAGAACTCCTGGCATCTTTTCGATTAAACTATCCCAGCTGGAAGAAGGGAGGAGGATAATTTGTCTCTCCAGCACCAATTGCAGCCAATGGTGTGAGCCTCACAGGAGACTGTTCAGGTGTTGCAATTACCTGCTTGGAGTTGTAAGGGTTGCTTCCTAAACAGATTGTTTCTTTCTCTGACCTTTTTGTACGCACTATGTTGGCTGTGTTAGTGGTCTTCTTTTTTCTGTGAGGATCACCCTATTTGCCATAATTGGTGCCGGAGAGACAGATTATACTCCTCCCTTCTTCCAGCTGGGATAGTTTCATCAAAAAGACGCCAGAATTCCGCCTAATCGTATATGATCGGATTGATTGACACCCCCTACTATCCGCCGGTTGGCCGTGAACTGCAGGGGGCGGCATTGCACAAGCAGTTCACCATGCAATGATAAATGCCGAAAGCGTGTTTATATATAGTTCAGCTAGTTTGAGCTGAAACATTATTGAATAATGGATTAAGGTTTGCTGGATTGCCAATAAAAGCTTTTTGGAACATTACCGAGTGTGCCTGCTTTATTAGGATTACTTTTGGGAAAATAGCTGAGTCCTGATAATCTCACGCTTTGGTTTGGATTGAATATATAGCAGAGAACCTGGGTGTATATACACGCTGGCATGCTGTAGTGAAGGTGAGAGTGTTTTTCCCTGTATGTACAGTTTATTAAAGTTTTTACTTTCAACTGGTAATATGCACGTAAAAAAACTTACTTCTAGCGGAGTTGACGCACAAGTGGGGGAGCAAAGTACTGCTCCACTCGTAATCTAGCCCATACTGTGTTTACTGTAATGTTTTACAATGTATTTATATTGTTGGTCACAAATTACTCCTTAGAATTAGACTTTTCATCACAAATACTGATTATAGGAATATATTCCAACACTACATAAAAACTCTGTGAGTCTTTTGGCTAAACTGAAACTATAGTTTTAGGTCCCACAAATCTTTTTAGGTTTGCTGATATGTCAAAAAACACATTTCTGTTACAATGCTTTACTACAAATAAGTTTTATTAGTAAAATTTCTCAATGGCATTTAAAGGAAAACACCTTCAAATAAATCAGATAAATAAGCATCTTATTTTTGGAATGGTAGACTGACAACACTTAGGTGCCATCCTGTCATTTTGCGCTTAAATTAAACAGTGTTTGCTATATATCTCATTTAGTATGAATTGTGAAAACAGGAGGGTTAGCTTTCTTGACACTTAGAAATTGATTGTTCGACATACTTAACAAAAAAGACAAATTTAAATAATTGCTGCAAACTTTCATCCACATAGATTATTAAAAAAAAAAAAAACTCTTCTTCCAAGGAATTTATTGTGTTTAAAAGATTTGTGGCAAACAATGAAAAATCAGTAGAAATACTTAAGGATAGAAAAGTCAAAATTACAAGTTGCATGATTCATAAAGAGCAAGTCATTTTAAGACACTTTTAAATTCACTTCTATTTTCAAATGTGCTTTGTTTTGTTAGTATCCACTGTTAAAAAAGAATACACACATTTCCTACACTAGCTGATGATTGGTACCTGCACACATCTGTCTCTTGTGATTGGCTAACTAGATGTGTTCAGCTAGCTGTCATTAGTGCAATGCTGTTCCTTCAGCAAAGGATAACAAGATAATGAAGCTAATTTGATAATAGAAGTAAATTTGAAAGCTTTTTTTAATTGTATGTTCTATCCAAATAATGAAAGACAAATTTGGAGTTTCCTAAGGGCCAGATTACAAGTAGCATGCAAACAATTGTGCAAGGGTTGTCCCGATCATTTGCTCACAGGTTAAATTGTGCTGCTATTACAAGTTGAGCGGAATTTATGCTAGAATCAGTCCGCGATCTTAGAGCTGTGGTTAACTGTTTGGCAAAAATATATAAATAAGTGTATTAGAGCCTTTTGCCATTAACCACTTAATGACCAGCGCCGTACCCTGTACGACGCTGGTCGATATGCCCTTAAGAACCATCACGTTACTGCAGTCCTGGGCTTTGCCGCAATCTTGCTCAAAATAGATCTTGCTCAAGATTGCACTATTTCTGCATGCCCCACGAGTGGGGCACTGCAGAAATAGATTTGCAGAGATATCGATGCAGAGAGGGGCCCTCTCTGCATCAGACAGCAGTGATATCATTCGTTGGTGGGTGGGAGGGTAAGGAGGGAGGCTGGTGGGTGGTCCATCTCTGTAGGGGGCGAGAGGAGGGTGGGACCGCTACGCTACAGGTGTTCAAGGAAAAATAAATAAAAGTGCCGGTGCTGAGTCACAGTGAGGGGGAAGGAGGGATGAGAGGCAATAAAGGTTTCCTCTGTGGGATCCGTTGGGGGGAAGTGATCTGGGAGGGGGGTAGTTTATTGAGGGGGGGGGGGGGCAGTTACACTACAGAAAAAAATAGGTACTTAAATTTTTTTTAAAAAAATTGCCTTATTTGCAGCAAACTGGGTACTGGCAGACAGCTGCCAGTACCCACGATGGCAGCAAATAAATAGAGAGGGGAGTGTTAGAGAGCTGTTTGGGGGGATCAGGGAGGTTGGGAGGGATACTAGAATGCAGAAAGTAGATAATTAAAAAAATATATATATTTTTATACTGGCAGACTTTCTGCCAGTACTTAAAGGGGCACAAAACTCAATTTTTTTCTTTCATGATTTAGAAAGAACATGCAACTTTAAACCACTTTCTAATTAACTTCTATTGTCTAATTTGCTTCATTCTCTTGATATCCTTTGCTGAAAAGCATATCTAGATATGCTTAGTAGCTGCTGACTGGTGGCTGCACATAGATGCCTCGTGTGATTGGCTCACCCATGTGCATTGCTATTTCTTCAACAAAGGATATTTAAAAATGAAGCAAATTATATAATGGAAGTAAATTGGAATGCTGTTTAAAATTGTATTCTCTATCTGAATCATGAAAGTAAAATATTGGGTTTTGTGTTCCTTTAAGATGGGGGTGACCTTTGGGGGGGGGAGGGAAGAGAGTTGTTTGAGAGGGATCAGGGGGCTGGGATGTGTCAGCTGGGAGGATGATCTCTACACTAAAGCTAAAATTAACCCTACAAGCTACCTAATTAACCCCTTCACTGTTGGGCATAATACAAGTGTGGTGCGCAGCGGCATTTAGCAGCCTTCTAATTACCAAAATGCAATGCCAAAGCCATATATGGCTGCTATTTCTGAACAAAGGGGATCCCAGAGAAGCATTTACAACCATTTGTGCCATGATTGCACAAGCTGTTTGTAAATAATTACAGTGAGAAACCTAAAATTGTGAAAAAGTTTATGATTTTTTTTATTTGATCGCATTTAGCTGTGAAATGGTGGCGTAAAATGATAAAAAATTCTCTGGTCTTTTGGGGAAGTTTTTGTCGGAAATGCCCAGTCCTTAAGGTGTTAAGAAGATGAAAACATGTAAAAACATATTTATGCAATATTCACATTTAATAAAGGTTTTAACTATGTATTTACTGTAAATATTTCAGATTCCAATGTTCTGTACATAGGGGAATAAGCTTTTAATATTTTATAATAGATATGTTTAAAAATAAATATATATTGTATATATATATATATATATATATATATATATATATATATATACTGTAGGTACTCATATTTATTTGTTAAAAAAACATCAGATATACAGTATGTAGAAATATTTATTTACGAATAAAAAGAAAATATTCTGTTATGTAAAGAACATTGTAATATGAAATATTCATATTTTCATGTCTAGTTAATGCTAACGAGAATATGTGACGAGAGTGGGGTGTTAGATATTTTTTCATTTTTTGTTTCCAAATGATTTCTATAAAGGAATATGTGAATGCGCTCAGGATATTCTAAGTACGGATTTTTGTGCTAGTTGGGCTACCACTAGAGCAAAAACAGTTTACTTTCAAATTGTAATACCAGCGCAAAACCCTTAATTCTAGCGGAGTTTTGGCTATAGCACTTGTAATCTAAAATGCAAGTCTGTCAAAAGAACTGAAATAAGGGGGCAGTTTGCTGAGGCATAGATACAAGGTAATAACAGAGGTAAATGTGTATTATTATAACTGTGTTGGTTATGCAAAACTGGAGAATGGGTATTGGGTAATAAAGGGATTTTCTATCTTTTATAATTTCTAAAGGTCCGAGTTGTGGCCTAGGATGGTCCCTGGAGAATGACAAACAAAATAATATAATTAAAATACCTAACTCACTTTTATTTTAATTATACCCCAAGATATTTATTGTTGGTCAAACAATAAAATATGATAAAATGCCATTGGAAAGTGTCATGTTTTTACTTTTGGGGTGGAGGCGGGGTAAGGAGGTACCTTAAAAAAGTAATAAAAAAAGTTATACAAAATCTCAGAATGTCACTATCTAAGGTAATTTGTTAAAGTTTGACCCTTATGTGAACACTTTACACACATGCTGTAACTGACTGTTTAAGAGATTTCTCACCAAGAATTCAATCTACACATAAGGGGCCAGATTACAGGTGGAACAATCGCAATGCGAACGTGAAAAGCCTTGCAGCGATGGGCATTATTTTTAAATATATATGTATTGCTATATATATATATATATATATATATATATATATATATATATATATATATATATGTGTGTGTGTGTTAATATGTGTGTATACACATATTAACACATAAATATATATGTTTAGAATCATATACATTTATATTTACATTGCAGTCTATAGGAATACACAGTTCCCATAGACCGCAATGTAAAGGCACTCACACCAATGCCCCACTTCCACCAACTTTAGACCCTGAAAACTGCCTCATTTTTAATTAAAACTATAATATCCTCTATATAGAGGGTATTTGGAGCACTTTTAGAAAATTAACCAGAGATCAAATCTCTGGTTCATTTTTGGAGCGCTAATTGCTCCACGAGCTTGTGGTAGCAATAACCAGTCACTTGTAATGGTTGGTTAATTATTGCATTCCCGCAAATGGGCAAATTTTCCTGTTTGCGGGAGCGCAATTATTTAGTGCTCCACTTGTAATCTAGCCCAAGGTCGGCTAGTCAGAGCAGGCCATGGAAAGTGAAACTGGGATGCTGCAAGTTAGAATTCGAAATACCAGGTCGACTCACCAGGACAAGGATTGAGAGGAGACTTCCGTTGGGGGAGGAGCTGTGCAGACTACCTGCTGCACACAGGTGTTGTGAGAGAACACTATTCTACCGTCTCCCCGCTCCTAGCCACTTGCCCGGGAGAGTTACCCGGGATTGGTGTGTGGCACTCTGCGAGGCTACGGCCCGCCCGAGTTTGGAGTCTCCAATAGCTGATTCAGCTAAGCGATCTTTTCGCTGGAAATTTTAATGCTGAAAAAGGACAATTACCCTTCGCTGGAAATTTTAATGCTGAAAAAGGACAATTACCCTTAAGTTGATTGGGAGGAAAAGGGAAAAGAAATATTCACCGCCTTGAAAATGTCCATGCCCCGCAGGGGCTGAAGGCAGAGGACAAGCAGGGGATATCCTACCGGTCGCTGCTCGGGGATTGCAGGCTTTGGTCGGTGAGTGAGGCAGTTGTGGTGAGGAAGCCTCTTGGGACCAGGCGCAGACAACGCGTGGCAGGGCATCTGTTCAGCTGTCCGGCTGCACTGTGAGAGAGAAGCGGAGTAGCCTAGAATTGAGGCAACGGATCTACTGGAGGCGGCGCTGTGATCTGTAGCAGCCGGAACCGGACAAAAGCTTGCAAAGTGGCCGCTCAGGTGGGTGGCGGTGTCTGGCGGCAAGACTCAGTCAGTGGAGATTCAACTAATGCAGGTGTTGCCCGGGGCGCGATACAGGAGCTGCCCTAAAATCAGCAGTGCCCTGCTAAGGTGTAACAAGCAAGGAGGCCGGTTCATATCAAGGCACAAAGAAGATCTTTAAGGTAAAGGCTGGTCCCAACATTCCGAGACTTACCTTTTTCAAGCAGCCCAGGATCTCCTGCAGCTTCAGATTTCTCGCTGTCTGCAGGGCTGGCCGTATGTAGCTGGAGATCTTCGGTGAGAGGAGAATATTCTGACATACAGCCAGGATAAGGGGGAACTGCAATTGGGACATTTGGACATTCTTTTCCTGACAAATCTTGAGGCTGCAGTGGTAAGATTCAGGCTTAAAACCTGACATTGATAAGTGTTCCCTTTAAGCTGATTGATTCTGCCCTCGCTCTGTGTGTTACTGCAGTGTTTTACATGTTGTCAGCCTCTCCCTGAGCCGCTGAATTTACAGATACTAGGATTCCCATCGATATTATTTAAAGGTGTCCTTGTCTCTTCTCCAGGACAGCAAGGAAAGGAAAACAACAGAAAAAAAAAAACAAAAAAAAAAACTGCTTGCTTGACAGGTCATACTAATATAACGGGGACTAACAGATAAAAGCTCGTTACAGAACCTCTTAAGAATACTTGCAGTCTAATCCCCCAAAAGGACAGAACAATAAATCCATGTATTATAATTCAAGCTATATATGTACCTAATTTATGAAAGAGAGAGTGTATTATGCTTTGTACTCTACTAGGTTAGGAGAAATGGTTTATTGTTACCTTCTGCAATAATTCTATCTGCTCTGGATAAGAGCTGCAATCTAGGAATCTGTTTTTTTGTTGGGATTTTTTTTTTTTTTTTTTTTTTGGTTTAGGCCCTGCTAGTGTGTGAACTAGCATGTTGAATGGTTTGTCTCATTTAAACATACATACTCTTGGATCCTGGTGAGGTAGACAGGACTGCTATTTAGAACAAAACGTTATCTGTCACGTAACCCTTTATATATATATTTGTCACGTAACCCTACAGCTGTAAATAATTATCCCTGGGTGTTTTGATAAGTAGCTCTACGTGTCTAAAGGAACGGGGGGGGGGGAATAAAGAAATAAAAAAAAAAAAAAAAAATGATTATCTAGGCAAAGAAAAGCGGGGAGTGTGAAAAGTTTGAAAATTATCATCGAAATTAGCTGTTTTTTCTCCTATTATTTGATCTTGGACATATACTAGATATTAGTATCCTACACAGGAACTGGTCATTATAGTGGTCACAAAGCATTTTGATAACTGTGGTTTTCCTACTCTGTATAGGGATATCTGAATTCCATGGAATATTTTTTTTCTCACTAAAGCAGAGATGTTATTTTTTGCCTGTCAGGTGTTATAGAGCTTATCTTGTTTACTCTAATCAGATATATCTTAATAAATAGGACACTAGAGCACTAACCCACCCTTTTTTTTTTCTCTTTTTTCTTTTTGTGTGCAGACACATATTTTCACATTTCACTTAAGGGAGTAGTATAATAGCCACTTTTACACTCACACGCCTCTCTGTACACAGGAGAGCAGCTCATTTAAGCACTCTTATTTTTCACTAGACCAAATTTAGGTCCTTTTTTTTTATTTTATTTTTATTTTTTTCTGTGTATTGTCACATATTTGCACATTTCACTACAGGAAGTAGTACAACTCCCACTTTTATATTTACACCGCTCTCCATAGCAAGGAGAGAAGCACATTCGAGCAGGCCTATCTTTCACTAGATTCAAATGTAGGTCTTTTTCGCTCTTTTTCTGTCTGGGGTTTTTTTTTTTTTTTTTCTTTCTTTCTTCTTCTCTCTTCTTTCACTTCACTTAATTTCTGTTTGTTTATTAAACACGCCTAGGAGAATCAGGAGGGTAGGAAGTTAGATCGAAGATAGGAACTAGCAGACTTGGAGTGCCCCCTTATAGCTCCCCTCTTTTCACTATATATTTTCTATCACTTTCTTTTTTTTTTATGGAAAGATTTGTCACTCAAGCTAAATCTTCATCGCCCAGAATGCCTGTTAAAGGCAAAGACAAAAAAGCTAAGCTGGGTGATCCCAGTTTGAACAGCTCTAGTGAGACATTACCTAATATAAATGACACCCAGATGCTAATCACTCATCTAACTGATTTATTTACCCCACAGTTTGAGATAATAAAGGCTGAATTGGGCACGATTTCATCGGTAATTTCTAACCTTTCTGTAGAGGTCAAACAATTCTCCAATAAAATGCTAGAAATGGAGAATAGAGTTTCTGAGTTAGAAGATCAAGCCAATGTCCAAGATGACATTATAACTAAACAAAACTCTAAAATTGCCAATCTGCAATTGCGTCTGGACGACCTGGAAGATCGTTCCAGACGCAATAATATTCGAATTATCGGCCTCCCCGAGACCCAGGAATTCCAGGATTTATATCATTTTACATCTTATATATTGCCCCAGGCCCTAGGTTTCCCTCAGCAGAGGCTTCCCATTGTCATAGATGGAGCCCACAGAACGGGCCCTAAAAATATTCAGTCAGAGGGATCTCGCCTAAATAGAATGTGCATATTTAGAATTCTGAATTACCAAGACAAGGTAGAATATTTGAGATTATTCAAAAAAAGAAGTGAACCACTCCTGTTTGGAAATAATAGAATTTTACTATTCCAAGATTATTCGGTAGAAACCTCCTCAAAAAGAAAGATAATGGCACCGCTCTGCTCGCAACTTATTAATAAAGGCTTCAATGCATGGATGGTATATCCTGCTAGCATAATTGTTGAGCAGGACGGTGCCAGAAAAATCTATCGAGAAGCCGGGGAGGTAAAAAATTTTATAAATGATAAATAGTTGACTGCTCAGCTATTTAAGATTTACTTTTGTCCCCTGTAAAATGAAGGGTGAGTTAGATCCTAAAGTCCTTTATCTTCTTTTTGAGGGATGCATGTTTAGAAGAGTTAGGGATTACTGTCTTGATATTTTTCAAAGGTTTTCTTTTCTTTTTTTTTTTTTTTTTTTTTTTTTTCTTTTCTTTTTTTCCCTGCTTATCTTTCTCCTCTTATTTTTCTGCTCCTTTTCGATTTCCCCCCTCCGGGTCCGTAAGAGGAAACTTTTTTCTGATTGTTCCGTTAAGAGTCGGTAGTGGATATTAAATTTTTATCTTGGAATGTAGGAGGGATTGTCTCCCCTATGAAACGTAAGTTGATTATCAAGCTATTGGCGAAACAAAAACCAGATATTGCTTTTATTCAAGAGACTCATCTTACAGAACAGGAAGTCGCAAAGCTTAAGATAAAATGGGTGGGAGAGGTAATTGCCTCTTCTTCAAGCAGGAGAAAATGTGGTGTGGCAATATTGATCAGCAAATCGCTGGATTATAAGATCATACAAGTGGAGACGGATACGACTGCAAGGTTTATTTTATTACAAATTATTATTAATAATACTAAATATGTTCTTTGTAATGTGTACGGCCCAAACAAATTCTGTAGGGATTTTTGGGAGAATGTTAAAGTTAAACTTTTTCCTTATATAAAAGAGAACCTCATATTAGGTGGAGATTTTAATATGGCCATGTGCCCAGAAGTAGATAGATTCTCACAGAAGAACCTTCCAGAGACCAGGAGAAGCTCCAAATATTTTACTAGATTTTGTCGTAAATTACATCTCACTGATATATGGCGATGCCTTAATCCGGATCTATTGAGCTTCACATGTGAATCTAAAGCACACAGGACATTTGCCAGGATAGATTTATTTTTAATTGCCGAGTCACTTTCGATTGCTAAAATAGAGGCTGGAATTGGGGAGATTGTGACCTCGGACCACTCAATTATATCTTTAACATTGAGATGCCACGACAGCAGTAAATTTAAAAGGCCTAGGACCTTTTATTATCCATGTTATCTTTATAATAATCCTAGATTTTGTCAATGGTTAAAACAGTCTTGGAAGGATTACAGTACACGTAACATTTCTTATTTTCATAAGATTGAAACCTTTTGGGAGGCATCAAAAGCGGTTTTACGTGGTGAAATCATGGCATTTCTAGATATTAAAAATAAGAAACAACATGCCCGAGACCTGCAACTTACTAACCAGGTTAAAAAAGCCTATAAAAAATACTATGGAGATCGCTCCAATAGTAACTGGAATAAGTATATAGCCCATAGAAAAGAGAGGGACATATTCCTGACTCAAAAACATCTAGAAGAAGAGGCTAAAACCAATCTATATTTTAGGAGCTTTCACGGTAGCTCAGCTAAAAATTTAGCTAGACTGGTTAAAGCTAGGAAAAGGAAGAACTTTATCTCTAGTGTTAAAGAAGGAAATTCTCGATATACCAATACAGAAGAGATACGCGGAGTCTTCTTTAATTATTACAAGCAATTATATTCCAAACAGGAATGCAATTTCATTAACCAAGAAAATTTTTGGGAGAAAGTCACTCTACCTAAGATACAGAAGGAAGAATTAGATTCTTTGAATGCTCCGATTACTGCTGAAGAAATATTAAGAGCCATTAATGCTTCCAAATTGAACAAAACCGCTGGCCCTGATGGGTTTCCTGCGGAGTTTTATAAAAGTCTAGCGGTAGAAATAACTCCAATCTTAGAGAAATTGTTTAACAGTTACTATATTACTGACAAACCAATTTCAAGTCTTTTCGCTGCAGCAAACATATAACTAATACTGAAAAAAGGGAAGAACCCTGAAGATCCAGCCTCATACAGGCCAATTTCAGTCCTTAACGCGGATTACAAGATCTTAACTTCTATCATTTCTTGTAGACTTGCAGGGTGCTTGGAGAAACTTATACATCCCGATCAGGTCGGATTTATGACCACGCGAAACTCCGTCAAGAACATTAGGAGATTAACTACCTTGGTAGACTATATTTGGAATAGTGATCAGTTCAAAGATAGAACTAACTTTAATGACAATGCAGTTCTCACTTTGGATGCAGCCAAGGCTTTTGACAGCATTGCTTGGACTCATTTATTTAAAACCTTAGACAAATTTGGCTTTGCAGAAATTTTTTTACACTTTGTTCAGAAAATTCATTGGAAGCCAGAATCCTTTCTGCTGGTTAATCGGACGTTTTCTCCTAAGATAACTTTAGAGAGAGGAACAAGACAGGGTTGCCCCCTCTCACCTCTCTTGTTTAACATCGCTCTTGAACCGCTAGCAACCAGATTGAGAGAAATTTTGCCGGGGATACCAGATTTAGACCCAAACTTAAAAGAAGTCTTACTTTACGCGGATGACATTCTAATATGTTTACAAAATACCAGAGATACAATCCCCAAGGTCATAAATACATTGGAGGAATTTAGCTCCTTTGCGGGATACAAGTCTAACTTAGATAAAAGTGAATTTATGTGGCTAGGCAAATATACTAACCGACAAACTAATTTAATGTTTCGTACGGTTTCAGCCATAAAATATCTGGGGCTGGAGATTCATAAAAATCCTAAATACTGGTATTCAGCTAATATTGATGCGCTCTTTCAGAAGATCAAAGAAGATCTTGACTTATGGAAGGCTTTTCCTTTATCCATATCTGCGTCTGTCAATTTGATCAAAACTATAATCTTCCCACGGATTCTATATCCTATACAGAATCTGCCATTAATTTTAACAAACAAAGATGTACGCAGACTGAATTCCTGGTTTTCCAAGTTCATTTGGAAAGCAAAAAAACCACGCATATCATTGGAAAAATTGTCACAAAAATTTTCTAATGCTGGTCTAGCTCTTCCTAATATCAGACATTACAATATCGCAACACTACTTAAAATAGCTATAGATTGGCTAGCTCAATCGAATAGGGTTACCTCTTTTGATTTTGAATCCCGACTGACTAATCCATGGTCACTGAAGGCTCTTTTACACTGCCCGATACAAGAACTTCCACAAAAAGTTTCTATATTACAATCCTTCAAAAACCCGATTTACGCATGGCAGAAGTTCTGTTCTATATTAGAATTGAATCCTTTTTTTTCAGACTTTCTACCCATTAGGGGTAACCCGCTTTTTATGCCTGGAATAGACCAAAAAGTATTCTTAGAGTGGCAGGACAGAGGCCTTAAGGATATTTATCAGTTATTGAATGATCAATCTCAGATTCTTTCTTGGGAAACTATTGTCTCAAAATACTCGCTAGGCACGGGGAATCAATTCGCCTATTTCCAGGTCCGTCATTATGTTAGCTCCCAAAGTTGGTATTCTTCAAGTAGGTCTGAGTGGTCCGAGGTCAAGATCTGTATCGAAAAATTCATAGCTGGAGACATATCGATTTCTTTAATTTACGATATAATGCTTACCAAACAGGGCATATTATTGAGCGAAAATTTGGTTAATTCTTGGATAAATTGTATCTCTACAATGGATCAAGAAAAGATTTCTCGTAGCCTTGAGTTAATAGCTAATTACCCTATTTCGGTAAGCTGGAAAGAATCTCATCTTAAATTAATGAATACATTTTATTTATCTCCCTCCAGGTTAGCGAAATTTTATCCGCTTAAAAAGGCCGATTGCCCGCGGTGTTCATATGGCAAAGCAGACCTTATGCACATGTTATGGCACTGCCCTAAAATAAAACAACTTTGGCAGAAAGTTCAGTTCTGGTTTAATAGGCAATATAATGGGGCTTACTCGTTCTCTCTGGAAGATATAATATGCTTGATACTTAATCCCATGTCAGATTTAAAAACCCGGATTTTGAATACCATTATATTAATTGTTAGATACAATATTTTCAAATCCTGGATTGCTAAGACGCCACCCAGCCTAGGGGTAATTCTTAAAGGGATACAATCCCAAATTATATACGAATCTTTTCATCTATCACAGGCTTCAGAGAAAAAAATCAAGACTTTTTTGTTAGAATGGGCACCCACTATTAAGACTTATTCATTACAACTCCAGCGAAGGATCCTGTCTCCATTTGTCTCTTCTATCAGCTTTGCTGAGCTAGTCTTGCTACAAGTATTTCCCGACTCCTGGATAAGAAATTATAGAGATATCCCATAAAGTTATGAACTACCGCTCCTAAGGTCGAGCCTCACGGATCCGGAGGGCTCCCATATTTTTTTATTTTTATTTTTTTTTTCTCTTTCGCTGGCTCTTTTTTTTCTTTTTCCCGCCCTCCCTTCTCTTTTTTTCTCCCTTCTTTTTTCTCCTTTTTAGGGTTAGAATGTCTGACTTTGTGATTTAGAAATGGCAATCCAAATTGGTTTGAAAATAGTTTAGAGAGTTTTTTTTCCGCAACTAGACCATATGATTAGATAGGAGAGACAGGTGCTAGCCGGGAACAAGAATCAATAGGTATCTGTGATGAAACATGGTATCAGAAATTATGTTGATTAAATACCGATATCCATATATGAAGTAATATATAAGTTGCTGGAGATGTTTTTTTTTTTTATGTCTTTTCTTTGGTGGGTGTTAGTGCATATTATTTGATGATTTCTATAGATGATTCTAAGAATATTGACTAACGAAAAGTATAATTTATGTGACATTTCGGCATGATTATGCTTTATTGAAAATTGAGTATGATCTTATGTTATTCTGCTAATTATGTTATATTACAGTATGAATATCTTGTACTGATACGAGTCACAATGTTTATGTGGATTGTCATTTATTTTTATGCTGAATAATAAAAAACTAATAAAAAAAAATTAAAAAAAAAAAAAAAAAAAAAAAAAAAGAAACTGGGATGAACTAAAATTCTGCTCTCAGTCTGAATTTTAAAGTAATATAAAATACAAAAGTACAACAAACAATAGTGTAAACAAATTATCATATTATGCTGTATTTGTTGCACTGTTCTTCACATAAAAATGCAGAGAACAGTCCTTAGAGAATTTTATTACTCTCATTTATCAAACAATACTGCTTTTCCACTGTTTGTCCTTATGTCACAATTTTTAATTTTAAATCTCACATGAAATAAAATTGCAACAAAAAGGGAATATATATGTTTTGTGCCTTGTGAAACCTGTTTTGAGGCCTTTCAGGTGATATAAGGAGGTCACTCTTGTACCCCACTTTGTCTATTGTGCAAACAATGAAAATCAAAGAAGACAATTGAAAGTCAGGGATCACTTTTGGGTCTCAATTTGAGTAAACCTTGGTTTTAAAGTATAAGTACAACTTTAGAAACTATAAAATGATCAAACTAAAAAAAAAGATTAGTGTTGTTTGAGTAACTCTTTAAGTGTTTAAATCCAGCTATGGTTGTATCAGGGAGTAAAGTTGTTTGGTGGACTGCAATGTCTACAGTGTCTACAAGGGGGCTTGTAAGATATACCAAATCTAAAGGCTAAGTGACTTCTCTAGGAGCTGCTAATACATTTGTTCTTTTGAAGGAACTTCTGTGAGGCTAAAGATAATCAGTCTTAAAAGAAGGGTCAGATCTACACAAAAGAAAATATACTTCATACCCTAACAGACTGTGTTTTGCCAGTTAGGGCAAAGTGGGCTGTAATTAAGCATCTGGAGTGGGCTGTAATTAAGCATCTGGCTAACAAACAGTAGATATTAAAGACAACACCCGAATATAAAATGGCTGTTGACTGCTCTGCAAAGGGTTAAGTTAATTGAATGGCAAGCTGTATCCCTTACAAATGGATATTCCTCTTAGAGCTCTTCAGTGAGTACTATACATATTTGCCAAATTTACTATTTCAGTCTGTCTAACTAGATGGTAGGCCATAGTTTTGGTGAGATTGGGAAGGGTGTATGTTAAAGTATAAAAATCTAGAACATTACTCACAGCAGGTAGTAACTGATTAGTAGGTTACTAGTATGTTTTAAAGTGAAAGGGCAAATTACCTCTCAATAAGGGGGAAAGTCTGATGCATATAAAATCCCTTTGTTGACTAAGACTAGGGATATAAAAGTTTAAAGTGACTACTACTTGCATTGGTTTTCTATTGTAGTCATGGCTGAACCCGCTATCTCGGCTGCCGACAGCAGGTCAGGCATTGCACCACAGAAAATACCTGGAAACAATTTATGTAGAAGGGATTAAGCTTCATATATGGAAAGCTGAAAAGAGAGCACTGATGTATGGGCATGTGAGATCAGACACCAATATAAAATGATGATATATCACCCCTTATGACACAATTGTTCATCTTAGCAAATCCCCCTTTGTGAACATATTCAGCATAATGAAATGCTTGGGGTACAAATAAACTCATGGTAGGTATGTGGAGATGGAATAATAGAACTTTTAGGAGCATCTACCAACATCACAATCTGTTCGGGGATGCTATGGGAAAAATAAAAAATAAAATTTAGCCTATGCCTTCTTTTGGGACAATCAGCGCACCTGAGTTCAAGTTAGCACAAACACAAAGGGAGCTCAAAGTCACCATAGAAATATTAAGGGAGTCACTCATCGAAAATTTAAATTTTGTAATCTACAGACCAGTGTAGATTACAAGTTCTCTGGAGCCAAACCTCTCTAATAAGGTGGACTGTGGTAAGTAGTGAGGCGCCATAGTTGTTGCAATATCATTGAAAATTAAGCATTTGGTGCCCAAGTCCTCTTGAGGCCATGAATCTTGGCAATCGAAAGAGTTGTGATATTCACTCCTTGCAAAGTTGGCTCAATGGCGTCTGCAGGAATGACTGTGAGGGAGGCCTCATTGACCGCAGCATGCACACTGAAAGCAAAAGGCTGTGGCTTAGCTTCAGTGAAACTCTCCATTCTCAGCTTTTGTGCATCAAGATCAGAAGGTGCCGTGTAGCCAGTCTGTGTACCCTGGATGCGGGTGGGAGGAATAGCTGTTGCCTCTTCATGGTCAGCAAGAGGTTAGGTGTCCAAGATTATAGTAGGATAGCCATAAGTGTCCAGGTAAGTTGGTAAAATATATCTTAAAGCCTCCAGTATAAATTCAACTGAAGAGCACATCTTTGTGCGAATATTGAAATCCCTGCGGTGGTTTGCAGGATAATGCACATTAATGACAGAGATGATAGGGAACTCTGCTTTCAGAGAGAAAGCCATAACCTATTATGATCTCCGGGGGACTGCAGCTAACACCAGACCTGGGAATAGTGGTATATATCAAAAGAGCACATTCATCTGTTTAACAAGCAGCATAGATCTTCCCACACTGGGATAGTCAGGAGCAGATTTAAGGCATATGTGTGCTGCTAGCTGGTGAAGCAAACAGTCTTGCGACTAGTCATGGCCGCCACCCGGAAGTTCCGCAGATAAACATATTTTAAACACCTTCCTGATATGAATTAGTATACATTACGTACAGTAATTAATACACCGCCACTATATTATGCAAAGAGTACTAATGACTTGTTAAACACTTGAAGCTTAAAGCTGAGGACTTGACCTAGACTTGCCTTTGTTGACTCAAGGCTTGACTTGGACTTGCCTATCTTGATTCGGGACTTGACTTGGGACTTAAATACAAAGACTTGAGACTTACTTGTGACTTGCAAACCAATAACTTGGTCCCACCTCTGATGCATATATATAAATGAGGTCTAACTGATGTGGGCTGCTCCTCCTTATCCCATATATACTGTATATATACTTTGGGCTCCATGTATGAAGCATCAAAAGCTGCTCTGGAGCCCTTGTGGGGCAGGTTCGCATATGTGAGCCTGCTTCCCTCAATGTAAGAAGCAGTGGTCATTAGACTGCTGCTTCTTACACCCTACGCCACCTCTGAGGTGGTGAGGGAGAATCACAGAGAGCTTTCTTACTCTCTGTGATTGACAGCCCCTTCAGTAGCTTGATTGGTTGCGCGAATGAAGGGGTGGGCATTACACACTCCGATGAGTGTGTAATGATACATACAGGCAAGCAGGCAGATCCGCTGCCCGTGTGTAGCAAGGCAGGCAGACAGCTTCGTGAGTTTAGAAGCTGTCCGCCCGCCGCTTAGTACATGGAGCTGTGTATATATATATATATATATATATATATATATATATAGTGTTTTAAGACCATGCCTTCCCTACTGCCAGCTCTTTTCCTGACTATTACATCTTCGGCCTCTGTTGTTTTCAAGTATACTTTTGGCACTGTCACTGAGGAAGCGGAGTGTCCCCCCAAAATGTCATTATGATTAAATCACCTTTTTTGAAAGACCAGTGAGTGCCTCCTTCAATTGCTATATATGGTTGAAGAACTTGCCTTGCCAGGTGCCTGTTCTTCCCCTGACTCTTACCTCTTCAGACTCTGTTGTTTTCAAGTATACTTTTGTCACTGTCACTCCTATTTAAGGAATTCCTCCACCTGATGCCGACTAGCAGCCAGGAATAGGGAAGGTGAACTTGAAAGCAATAGTGTCAATGACTTTACTAACAAGCTAGAAAGATGTCAGAGGCTGCAAATTTGACTCCAACTTGGAGGAGCTAGCACAACATATTTCACAGCTTAGCCAACTTGTTCCAGGAGGCCTTTCACATCTGATATCCACATTCACTACAGCAAGGGAACCAGCCTGTGGAAGATTACAATTCAGAGTTTAGATGCTGGTCTGCTTTATGTGGCTGGAATGAAGCAGCTTTTCAGAGTCAATATTGCTTGTGTTTATCTGAAACAATTTAAGATGAATTGTCATGGGTGGAAACTCCTACTTCTCTAGAAGATTTTGCATTGTTGGTCATACAGATAAACCAATGTATGTGAAAGTGGAGACTAGAAAGACGTAATCTATATGTATTTGCCAAAACACCTTCTGACCAACAGACCCCAGGCTTTCATCCTCTTGTTCCTCCAGCACCCATAGCTTTGCCTTAATCTAAGAAGATTGATATTGCTAGGGGACCTCTTTCAGCTGAAGAACAAGTTAGAAGGAGAATGTTGAATCTTAGTATGCCAATCACTTGTTCCACTCTTGTCCTTTAAGGAGTTGTCGCTCTTCCAGTGAGTCTTAGCTTTAGCCTTCACTTTTCCTTGCAATGACTATTTCAGAGAATTCAACTCATTTTCATGTCTCTTTTTTGTATCCAGTAGGATCAGAAACGTATGCATGTAGCAGCAATTCTTAAAAGAGGCTATTTCATGGATAATAAATTTGCAATTCAACTTCATATAAAAAAGTTGTCTAAATTCACTTTTGTGCCTTTATGGGTTATAGATGGATCTTTCAGAAAATATGGACCAGTCACTCATCAAACTGTTACAATCACCTTTGTTTCCACTGGTATTGGGTCTACCCTTGCTTCATCAACATAATCCTGTGGGGATTTGGGTCTCTGAGAACATTTATTTTCCTTCTCCTGAATGCCTTGCACAATGTGCTATGTTAACCAAAATTACCTTTACATCACAGGAGCAGCATATTCCAGAAGCACATATGTCTTTTCGAGATGTGTTCAGCAAAAAAGAGGTGGAAGTTCTTCCTCCGCTTAAGCCATACAACAGCAATATAGATATTTTCCTGGAGCACCTATACCCTTCAGCCATATCTACCCACTTTCAAAGCCAAAAATTGACACTTGAAAAGCTTATTTGGATGATAACCTTGCAAGAGGATTTATACACCCCTCAACTTCTGCTGGTGCTGGGATCTTTTCTGCTGACAAGAAGAATGGTTCCCTACAACCTTGCATCAACTATTGTCAACTGAATAACATTAGAGTAAAAAAGAGGTATCCTTTGCATTTAATTCCAGAACTTTTACAGCATTTATGCTTATGAAAAATATTTTTTAAACTTGATCTTAGAGGAGCATATAATCAAAAGAAAGAGCGTCTGGGCCCTGCACCAGCTATACCCCTATATGCCTAAGGGTGGTGGTACCTAGTTACCACCAGGGTGACAGTTAGGTAAAGTAGTGTGGAGTCCCCCAGGCGCCTATCTGACAGAGGCAAAGGGGAAAGAGCAATCATGATGATCAAGCAGTCTTGCTAAGACGGTCAAATGCTTTAAACTTTTAATATAAACAATTCAAATCAACATCTCAATGTACACATTAAATATTATAGATTCATGGATCCATTTAGAATTTAAAACAATGCAAAGTAAAACAATGTATTACAATATATTAAAACAATAGGATAAAAAAATATAATAATCGGATAGCACTGATATAACACTCAAAATAATAATCGTGATAGATGATGACAATAAGTGTTGTAACCCACAGTGGGGTACAGTGAAGGAAAAAATGAAAAAAATATATGTATGTGAAAAAATTATGATAAAAAGTCAAAAAATCTTCTTAAATATATAAAGTCTCATAAGTTAAGTTCATCAAAGGTGTAGTCAAATCAAAGAGTGAGGATTATAAGTTCCAAGTGATAAAAAAATCCAAAGTGATAAAAATTGATGTGATGAAAAATTATGATGTGATAGAAAATTATAAACAATTATTCAATGTAAATCCAGCAGTGAAAAAATGAAAAAAAGGGAAAAAAGGGGGAAAAAATGTGAAAAAATATATGTCCAAATCACACAGCGGTGAAAGTATATAAACAAATAACGAAAATTGTATCACAAAGTGGTGTCGGATCGTCTAATTAATGCAGTTCAGAGGTTCTCGAAGTTAATAGAGTGTAAAAAGGACTTCCTTGAATATAGTAATCCGATATCGACCTATAAAAAAATAAAGAACAACAACATAGCGCAATAGCGTTTTCCACAATAGTAGCAATAGAGGAAATAGGCTTACCAATCAGTCAACGCGTTTCGGCCCGTGATAGGCCTTTATCAAGACTGATTTCTGAGTAAGATTGGTAGCCTTATATAGCCCAAAGGCCGGAAGTGTTACATTGGTCCACTTCCGTTTTCGTTTATTTAAACAGATATAATAAAATCATATATGACAATAATAACAATGCGAACAGTTCAAACAGTTATCTTTTGATGTCAAAAATCTTTTTGTGTAATATACATAGCGATAGTAGAAGATCATGCTCTGTAGTCATCATTATAATGCTTCTCCGTATATTGTGACGTCACTTCTGGTCGGGTCTCTCGGAACTTAAACCGTTCCAACCCTTATTTATTTTATCTATAAACAAACTTTTATCTTGTTTGTTGATTATATTCTTTAAAATGACTCAATCTTTTTCAATAAGTATTCTCAATAAACCGGACTTTGTTATGTCCGTAATTTGGACCATCCGATTGGTCGTGACGTCACAGTGGGCGTCTGAGGGAGAAATTGTAAATATTGCTATATGCTAGGGGGATAATCATCCCTTTTGTGTTAGATGAAATGATTTGGTCCCCTGTCATAAAAAAGGAGCTTAGTTGTTACGATATTTACACGCTTTTATCTTATTAATAAATATAAATCCAGATAATCTTTCTGCAAATCTGAGACGTAATGATCTTAACATAACCGTACTTTGTTATGTTGGTAATTCTGACCATCCAATTGGTCATAACGTCACAGTGGGCGTCTCAGATTGGAAATCTAAATGTTACTGTAGGCTAGGGGGATAATCATCCCTTCAACATTTAATGTAGAGAAGAGGCCCTGTACCACCACCATGGTTTTGATGGAGTTGATGAGAAATTGGATCAATATACTATTTTCTTTACTGCAATGCTAGATTGTGGGTTTATGTGTGCTTGCTCTTGCAGTTAGGCAGGCTTCTGTGGGTGGAAAATGTATCTACATACTCCTAAACCATTCTAGAAGTCATTACAGACTTGTCCAGAGAATTTATATCATCCATATTTGTAATTTGGGAGATACTCGTAATGTGTTCTGAGATGGCCTTTCAATTGACTTTGTTATATATGTGTTACAGATATAAATCGATACCAAGATATGAGGATATATATCCAATACCATATCACCATTGGTCAGTGAAAACGATCTTAGATCACCATGTCTGTAATGATGTATATAAAAGTGCATAAATATGCAGTAAGAGAACAGGTATTGGCAACTTGATATAGGAAGGTAGGGAAGTCTGGAGAGTTATAAATCCCAAGGGAGAGGTGTGCATATCCCTTTTGTGTGTGTATCAGTGTCCCTGATGTCGTGTATTAGCAACTTAATATAGGAAGGTAGGGAGGTTTATAAATCCCGAGAGAGAAGTGTATGTATCCCTTCTAAGTATATATCTGTGTCTCCAATGGTGTAATATATCACCTAGGATGAAACAGGTAAGGAGGTTGTTAGTTGCAAGAGAGAGGTGTGTGCATCCAATTGCATATAGGAGTGAGAGATCGGGTGTCTCTGGTGGTAATAAGGCAATAATTGAATATATAAATGAACCTTTGCCATGATTGGCATTTATATATATCCAATATAGAGATAAAGGTATGTTGCTTAATAGAGGTATGTCCTCTATCGTCGTTACATCGACGATATTTTAATTATATGGAAGGGGACAAAGACAGACTTTGACTTTACGATTGAAGTCATGAACAAGAATGTAAACAATCTGAAATTTACGTATGAATCAAGTGCTACCGAGATAGTGTTCCTGGATTTGAAAATTGCTGTGAATAAAGGAAAGATAGGAACTTCAACACACTTCAAGACTGTAGACAGCAATAATTATATACACAGAACAAGCTGTCACCATGATCAATGGAAGACGAATATCCCCAAAGGGCAGCTGTTAAGAATAAGAAAGAACTGCTCCACTCAGGAAGGATGGGAAAAACAATCCCAAATGATAAAAGCAAAATTTCTAGAAAGAGGCTATTCTGAAAGTCTACTGGAAGATAAAATCCAAGAAGTGGGCAACATAGAACGCACAGAGCTAACCAAATACAGGAAGAGAGCTGAACGACCTAAAGATGAACTCAATGGATTACTTGACGTACCAATGATCACTGAATACAGTGCGAATAAAAATATTATACAAAACATTTTTAACAAACATTGGGCAATCCTTAAAGAAGATGACATAATTGGGGAAAGACTACCTCCAAAACCTAGGTTCATCTACAGAAGGACCAAAAATCTGAAAAGTATAATATCCCCGAGTATGCAGAAAAAGAAAAAACTAGGAGTGACAGATGTTTTTGGAAAAAAGGTAAAAGGTTTTTTTCCATGCCCATCTTGTAAGGCATGCAAACATGGAATTAAGGCCTCAAAATTTAGGTGCAATAACACCGGAGAAATCTTCAAGATTTATGATATGATTAGGTGCCATGATAAAGGGGTTATATACATGTTACAGTGCCCATGTGGACTACAATATGTAGGCCAAACGTCACGGTACCTTAAAGATAGGATACGTGAACATCTATTATCCATTGAAAAATGTAGCATAGAAATACCACTATATAAACATTTCACAACTAAACACAATGGAAATGTGAAAAACCTTAAGTTTTTGGGTATACAGAAGGTAAATAAAAGGTGGAGGGGAGGTAATTTCGAGAAAAATCTATTGACAACCGAATCCAAATGGATTTTTAATCTGGATTGCCTCTATCCCAAATGGCTGAATAATAAAGAAGATCTGTCCCACCTTCTGAATATGATATAACAATCCCATTGTATACAAGGGGCCCATTAAAAACATAAAAAATGAGTCCCTCATCTTTAAACCTCATATGATACCGTTTGCAAGAAAACTACCTTCCTAAATCCTCTTCTTAGCATCCATATATGCATTTAACATATTTCGAGAATAGCCTTTTTGATAAGGAGATTCCGAAAATTATTACACATGTGACTTCAATCCATACGAAACCATCTAGAAGTGAATTCTCCTCCTAGCATTAACATATGTACTAACACACGTCGAGACGGTTTTATATATGGTCTAAAGAATAGCCTATATAGCAAGTAGATTCCTATAAGCATTACACAAGTGACCTCCAATTCTCATCTTTAATAGCCTATTTTGTTGCCCAGTCTTACTATGGGATACACTTCAGAATTGCCTTAATCTATTGACATCAGGAACAACCGATAGTTTTAAATATGACAGCCTACCCTGTTACCTTTGGAATTATTCCATGTTGCCCTTTATAAGGGCTTAGCCCTTTGATTCAGCTAATATTGGAGTTTATCCCGAATGAAATTAAGTAAAAGTGACAATTTAGATTAATATTTGACTTATTCCATTTGTCTAAATCTAATCGTTGAAACTCAATCGCATGATTCTATCTATTTCCTTTACAACCCGGCACAAGGGCCAACATTGTCGTTCTTTCACATATTGGTCGACACATTAGAAGCAGTGAGCTCTAAGATTAATTCCATTGTCTGATACTGATATTCAATCAGACTTTTAATCAGATGTATGTACTTCAGTCTATTGAATGACATACCTCTATTAAGCGACATACCTTTATCTCTATATTGGATATATATAAATGCCAATCATGGCAAAGGTTCATTTATATATTCAATTATTGCCTTATTACCACCAGAGACACCCGATCTCTCACTCCTATATGCAATTGGATGCACACACCCCTCTCTTGCAACTAACAACCTCCTTACCTGTTTCATCCTAGGTGATATATTACACCATTGGAGACACAGATATACACTTAGAAGGGATACATACACTTCTCTCTCGGGATTTATAAACCTCCCTACCTTCCTATATTAAGTTGCTAATACACGACGTCAGGGACACTGATACACACACAAAAGGGATATGCACACCTCTCCCTTGGGATTTATAACTCTCCAGACTTCCCTACCTTCCTATATCAAGTTGCCAATACCTGTTCTCTTACTGCATATTTATGCACTTTTATATACATCATTACAGACATGGTGATCTAAGATTGTTTTCACTGACCAATGGTGATATGGTATTGGATATATATCCTCATATCTTGGTATCAATTTATATCCGTAACACATATATAACAAACTCAATTGAAAGGCCATCTCAGAACACATTATGAGTATCTCCCAAATTACAAATATGGATGATATAAATTCTCTGGACAAGTCTGTAATGACTTCTAGAAAATGGTTTAGGAGTATTTAGATACATTTTCCACCCACAGAAGCCTGCCTAACTGCAAGAGCAAGCACACATAAACCCACAATCTAGCGTTGCAGTAAAGAAAATAGTATATTGATCCAATTTCTCATTCACTCCATCAAAACCATGGGGGTGGTACAGGGCCTCTTCTCTACATTAAATGTTGAAGGGATGATTATCCCCCTAGCCTACAGTAACATTTAGATTTCCAATCCAAGACGCCCACTGTGACGTCATGACCAATTAGATGGTCAGAATTACCAACATAACAAAGTACGGTTATGTTAAGATCATTACATCTCGGATTTGCAGAAAGATTATCCGGATTTATATTTATTAATAAGATAAAAGCGGGTAAATATCATAACAACTAAGCTCCTTTTTTATGACAGGGGACCAAATCATTTCATCTAACACAAAGGGGATGATTATCCCCCTAGCATATAGCAATATTTACAATTTCTCCCTCAGATGCCCACTGTGACGTCACGACCAATCGGATGGTCCAAATTACGGACATAACAAAGTCCGGTTAATTGAGAATACTGATTGAAAAAGATTGAGTCCTTTTAAAGAATATAATCAACAAACAAGATAAAAGTTTGTTTATAGATAAAATAAATAAGGGTTGGAACGGTTTAAGTTCCGAGAGACCCGACCGGAAGTGACGTCACAATATACGGAGAAGTAATATAATGATGACTACAGAGCATGATCTTCTAATATCGCTATGTATATTACACAAAAAGATTTTTGACATCAAAAGATAACTGTTTGAACTGTTCGCATTGTTATTATTGTCATATATGATTTTATTATATCTGTTTAAATAAACGAAAACGGAAGTGGACCAATGTAACACTTCCGGCCTTTGGGCTATATAAGGCTACCAATCTTACTCAGAAATCAGTCTTGATAAAGGCCTGTCACGGGCTGAAACGTGTTGACTGATTGGTAAGCCTATTTCCTCTATTGCTACTATTGTGGAAAACGCTATTGTGCTATGTTGTTGTTCTTTATTTTTTTTATAGGTCGATATCGGATTACTATATTCAAGAAAGTCCTTTTTACACTCTATTAACTTCGAGAACCTCTGAACTGCATTAATTAGAGGATCCAACACCACTTTGTGATACAATTTTCATTATTTGTTTATATACTTTCACCGCTCTGTGATTTGGACATATATTTTTTCCCCCTTTTTTCCCCCTTTTTTCCCTTTTTTTTCATTTTTTCACTGCTGGATTTACATTGAATAATTGTTTATAATTTTCTATCACATCATAATTTTTCATCACATCAATTTTTATCACTTTAGCTTTTTTTATCACTTGGAACTTATAATCCTCACTCTCTGATTTGACTACACCTTTGATGAACTTAACTTATGAGACTTTATATATTTAAGAAGATTTTTTGACTTTTTATCATAATTTTTTCACATACATATATTTTTATTCATGTTTTCCTTCACTGTACCCCACTGTGGGTTACAACACTTATTGCCATCATCTATCACGATTATTATTTTGAGTGTTATATCAGTACTATCCGATTATTATATTTTTTTTTATCCTATTGTTTTAATATATTGTAATACATTGTTTTACTTTGCATTGTTTTAAATAATTCATGGATCCATGAATCTATAATATTTAATGTGTACATTGAGATGTTGATTTGAATTGTTTATATTAAAATTTTAAAGCTTTTGACCGTCTTAGCAAGACTGCTTGATCATCATAATTGCTCTTTCCCCTTTGCCTCTGTCAGATAGGCTCCTGGGGGACTCCACACTACTTTACCTAAGGAGCATATAATCATGTATGCATACATAAGGGAGATGAAAAGAAGGCAGCCTTTCAAATATTTAGTGATGCCTTTTGGGTTAAGTAAAGTACCAGTTACTTTTCAAGCTTGTGTTAATATTTTCAGAAATCTGTTGGTGGTGACATTCTTATGTATTCACCTTCTTTAGAAGTACATTGATAAGTATGGTTCCCCTGAGATTACGAGCTCACCGTCTGTATGCAAAACTGGAAAAATGTACTTTTGAAGTTGATACCATTGATTTATTGGGATACATTTTTCACCCACTGGTATACAAATTGATCCTAAAAAATCTCAATGTTTAAGAATTGGCCATCTTTCCATGACAAAAAAGAAGTTCATGTTATATTGGCTTTGCCAATTTCTATCTCAACAGACAGATATATCTGAGGCTCCTGAGTCAATTCTCCCATCACATTCTTTGTGGTCTCAAATCCAACAATTACCTGAAGCTGTTCCATCTGCAGAATTCCATTATCAGAAGAAAGATGGAATGTACTTTTTTCAGGACAATCCTTTTCGACTAGAAATAAGCCATGTTCTTCATAATACTCCATTGGCCGGTCATACAGGAATACACAAACTATGCATATACTACATCAGCATTTCTGGTGGCCTGGCTTAATGAATCAAGTTGCAAAATATGTTTCCTCTTGAGACATTTGTACAGGTCCAAAAAATCTGTATCAAGTCCCTGTGGTCTGCTTGTACCTTTGCCTGTACCGCCTAAACCTTGACCCTTGGTATCCATGGATCTCAATGTGGAATTGCTTCTTCCCCTGGTCATTTTAGCTCATCCAGATCATACAAGAAGTGTCCAGAGGCGAATGTTTAAAAGCAGACACTGTTAGGTACCTTCTGTGCCTAGACAGCGGTGTCTGTCTCTGGTCATCGGAGGCGCACAGCTGTGCAGGAATCGATTGCTTGTGTTTGTGTGATGCATCTGCGTAGACAGTTTTTCAGGTCTGGAAAACTGGCAGGAGTTCTTTCTTGTTCCCATATTCGCTATCCGTATGCATGCCCTTCTCTACTTTCTAGTGGTCTGTGTCAGAGTATACTTTGCTTATACACTCTTATAGATAACCATACATGTTGCTCACCTGTTGCTATATACCACCAGTCCGTCTTTTTGTTGCTTGTTTGGCAAGTTTCCAGCTACCTAGTGCTTATTCCTTGTTCTTACTCTGTTTGAACTTTGGCCTTTCCTGACCTCACATTGTTTTATGACTTTGCCTTGCCAGCCTGCCTACCCTAGTCTTTGATTGTTTAACTTGTCAGCCACCTCCCCTGACTTTGGATTGTTTAATGACTTGTCTTGCTAGCCACTTGCCGTGACCCTGGATTGTTTAATGAGCTTGTCTTGCCTGCTGCCTACCCTGACTTCTGATTGTTTAACAACCTTTCCTTGTATGCCACCTGCTCTTCCCCTGACTCTTGTATCACCATCCGCTATTGTTTTCAAGTATACTTTTGTCACTGTCAATGCAGTTGGTCTAGTGCACCTTTGAGATAGCGGGAGCTAACTCGTAATACTAGCACTAACAAGGGGGCACTATTGATTTACCTTGGGGGCAGTTATCATAAAAATGTAAAAGGAAAATGGAGGTAGATAGTGCATAAGTACTAAAAATATTGTATACATTTAGGATAGACTAGATATGGAAAAAACTGTATCATACAAGATAATTAAATAATATAAATAGGGGACACAATTACAAAATATTATCATGTTTGTAATTAACATTTTAGTTTTACCTATTCATACAAGATGAAAAACAAGGTAAAAGATCACATAAGTAAATATGTGTAGTGGCTGCTCAATTTTTATAAGAGGCTGATAATAGTATGCATTTCAGGTATTGGAGAAAATTACAGAAGATATAGGATTTATTGAAAGATAACTCATACCAACATATTATTCAAGTGATGCACCAAATACCATCTAACTATATATATTTTGTATGATATAATTTTCACAGGTACTAAAAAATAAAAAAAGGGAAAATTGTTTTATAACAGCTATGCAACTTAATTTAGTTACTTAAATATCATCAGAAATGTGCACATAATAATGAAGCAGAAGAAAGAGGTAAAAAATGTTGCAAATAAGAATTGAACACTTTGAGAATCTCTATCTCTCTCTCTGGTCCTGATGACTGAAACATCCGCAATGTGGCAACATATTTAAAAGGGATTAAGATTGCCAGTAAATATTCACAGCTGCAGAAATATTCACAGCTGCTGTTTCTGAAGGCAGACTTGCAGAGAGGTGTTTTACTGTACATCTAGTACATCTAAATTGGTGGCAATGCTGGCTATATACTTAAAGCAGCATCATCACCTACATTCAAGATGTAATGTAAATGACCCCTTTACACAGTATTGCTTGGCTATACAATTTACATGTGTCAACAGAAACTCAATACCCTTTCTTACAATACAATAGTGGAATTATGACACCAAAAATACACCTATAGGAGCTGGGAGATTGTGGGTATATGATAGATACAGTATATATGCAATGTTTAATTTATTTGTATTTTATTGTATAATGTTTTAATATGTATATAAACTCTACTTAAAATAAAGCAACTACACTGTAACAAATGTGTTATTAATATAGACAATATTTGTTACAGTGCGGTCGCGATATTATATGTATCACACATTCAGAACAGTGAAAACTTATATCGGCAACACATAAATAAAGCATTGTGGCTTCTGTTTTGAAAATTGATATCATGAACACAAAATCTTTTTCCTAAAATAAGGAAAAAAACAGATTTTATATACAAATTATTGCATTATACAATAAAATATAAAAAATAAATATTGCATCTACATCTTTCATATACCCACAATCCCCCAGCTCCTATAGGTTTAATAGGAAAGTGTTTTTTTTGTCTTTATTAACAAAGTAGATTGCAGATCACAAATATATAGGTGTTCAGTGGGGGTTTCATGGCCATTCCATGGGATTCACCTATATTTTAATGGGGAGACATGGCTGTGAGTGAGTAACATTCAAAGCACTGCCTTCCATCTTAGATTTACCTTTTCAGCCATATCAGTTAAAAGCTGGTAAGTTATCACATTGCGAGAAATCTAGTGAATGTACAGTGAAACTGAATTTACATATGCATAATTTGAAGTGTTACTACATCAAAACAATTTTTGCTTTTGCGAACACACAAGCTATGTTGTGTAAACACACTTTGAAGACAGAACCCCCTCTGCCAATATCGCAGCTAAGTGGCGATGTGGGAGTACTTTTGCTTTCACATGGGTCTAACAATGTTATGAATATCGGGGCATCTATCTCTCACATTCTCTCACTATCAGACTCTCTCACACTCTCTTGCACACTCACACACTCTCAAAGTATCTCTCTTTCTCTCTCTCTCTCTGTGAAAGAAACACCTATAAACTTAAAACATTTGCAAAAAAATATAAAAAACTACTTTTTAAGTAAAGTCCAGTAGAATAAATTCCATACAAAGTTTAAAGGGACATTGAACCCAAATTTTTTCTTTTGTAATTCAGAAAGAGCATGCAATTTTAAGCAACTTTCTAATTTACTCCTATTATCAATTTTTCTTCGTTCTCTTGCTATCATTATTTGAAAAAGAAGGCAAGGACAACCCAGGTTGTTCACCAAAAATGGGCCGGCATCTAAACTTACATTCTTGCATTTCAAATAAGATACCAAGAGAATGAAGAAAATTTGATAATAGGAGTAAATTAGAAAGTTGCTTAAAATTTCATGCTCAATCTGAATCACGAAAGAAAAAATTTGGGTACAGTGTCCCTTTAAGTTTTAAATCCCAGGATTATAACAATGGGGAAATATCAGGGATGTTGATGAGGATTCACACGAGGCAGACATTTTGAACAGTCTATCACAATGTGGTCATTCTTTAGGTTTAGCAGGTCTTAATGGGTCTTCTACTAGACTATTTACTTTGTTTTCATGATTTGAGTGTGCTTTTATTTACTTTGTATAACAATCCCTAATATTTTATCTTACATTATTTAATTTTGTGTAACAGAAGTTTATCTAATTTATTTGGTTGCTGTTCTCAAAGAAAGTGGATGATTTATGAACATAGAGGAAATTTCTTCAATAGCTTTCATTTGGTCATTTAACCAGTGCTATCCAGGGGTCTTTTGGTGATGAGTTTCTATTTTCCGAGATAAGATACAATATTGAACTTACATTTATCACCTACACAGACAATGTATTTTATTTTAAATTTTATCATGGACCCTTTCAAACTTTTTTTTAAATGTACACATTAATGGGAAACAAAATCATAAAATATAGGTACTAATAACTGAGTATATATTCTCATTCAGTTTTGTACCCATTTTATAAATATTGTTAATAATTATTATTTAATTTTGAGATTAAGTTGCATTACCTATTCTAAAAAAAATATAATAATAATAATAATTATTATTATTATTATTACAGCATTCCCATATGATTCTTTATATTATGTCTTGTCAATACTTAAGTTGTTGTTAGGGAATTCTTATTCACTATATCACTCTTTAAATAGTTTATATGTTCTTCTTATTCACTATATCATATTTTGATTATTTTATATTGAATATAAAGAAAAAATTATACTGGCACGAGGACCATGAATTACTGGACATGCCTTCCATGGAACCAATCAGTGCTATGAATTATTAGGACGTAGGTGTGATGTTAGCATCATGATATTCATTGGCTGATCCTATACGTGGCATCATGAAATAGGCGTGTAGATACTTCACTCTGTCAGTTGGTATTATACGATTTGCGTGACATTATGCTCACTATATTATTGTGTTGCTGTGATACAAAGAATGTGATCAATCTCTAGTTTTCACACACACACCATTACTTGCTGTTATATCCAATTATTATGTTATATTATCTTCTTTTACAATAAGCTGTTCATTTTATAGTCAACTGAGTATTAATGCATAAGAAAATCTAATTAATTTTCAATCTGGTGACTATATTTGTTTTTCATAAAGGTGCATGGGAATAGTTATGTTGCTCTGCTGACAGTTGGTAAGATAACATTACTTTGGTGCAAACTGTACTGTACAGTAATTTTCATTTGCGCATAGTATGCATAAACATATATTTAAAACAGGTGGCAATTCAGAAATACTGTATGTGGAAGCTAATGCGCAAGCTAATGTTAGGCGTGCCACTTAATCTAGCGCTAAATGCTGTGTACCTCATAACATGTCATAAATGCAAAAATGGGGCATGCTACATTGGGAAAACAAGACAACAGATCAGGAAGAGAATGAATCTCCAATAATTTACAATCACTAACAAAATAACTGAGCAACCAGTAGGTTGAAGTTTAACTGGCCAAATCTCTCAAGATTTGAACAATACTGAAATGATTCTTCAGATGCCAAATAGAAAGAAGGATTTGGGAATATATATTCATAAACCTTTATTTCACACACCCAATCAATGCAAACTTACAAACTTTCAATATCAACGCTAGTAATTTATTCCATAAGTAATATGTCAAAGATAATATACATACGGACAGATTTCGAGTTTTGTGGTATGAGGGGTGTGTTGATAACGTGCACTTTATTGTCACCGCTCACTTACCTGCAGCGCTAGTATTACGGGTTTTTACAAACCAGTCATTAAAAGGCAAGAAGTGAGCGTAGAGCAAAATTGTGCTCCATACCGCACTCCAATACCAGCGCTGCTTAAGTGAGCGGTGAGCTGGATGTACGTGCTCGTGCACAATTTCCCCATAGACATCAATGGGGAGAGCCAGCTGAGAAAAAGTCTAACACCTGCAAAAAAGCAGCGTAAATCTCAGTAACGCAGCCCCATTGATTCCTATGGGGAAGTAAAATTTATGTTTACACTTAACACCTTAACATGATCCCTGAGTCTAAAGACCCCTAACCTTACACTTATTAACCCCTAATCTGCCACCCCCGACATCGCAACCACTGTAATAAACAACATATTAACCCCTAATCCGCCGCACTCCCGCCTCACAAACATTAGTTAAATATTATTAACCCCTAATCTGCTGTCCCTAACATCGCCGCCACCTACCTACATTTATTAACCCCTAATCGGCTGCACCCAACATCGCCGCCACTATATTAAATTTATAAACCCCTAAATCTAAGTCTAACCCTAACACCCCCTAACTTAAATATAATTTAAATAAATCTAAATAAAAATTACTATTATCACCTAAATTATTTATATTTAAAACTAAATACTTACCTATAAAATAAACCCTAAGCTAGCTACAATATAACTAATAGTTACATTGTATCTAGCTTAGGGTTTACTTTTATTTTACAGGCAAGTTTGTATTTATTTTAACTAGGTAGAATAGTTATTAAATATTTATTAACTATTTAATAACTACCTAGCTAAAATAAATACAAATTTACCTGTAAAGTAAAACCTAACCTAAGTTACACTAACACCTAACCTAACCCTACAATTAAATAAATTACCTAAATTAAATACAATTAAATAAAATTAGCTAAATTATATAAAAAAACAACAATAAATTACAGAAAATAAAAAACAAATTACAAGATCTTTAAACTAATTACAGCTAATCTAAGAGCCCTATCAAAATAAAAAAAGCCCACCCAAAATAAAAAAGACTCCTAGCCTAAACTAAACTATCAATAGCCCTTAAAAGGGCCTTTTGCGGGGCATTGCCCCAAAGAAATCAGCTCTTTTACCTGAAAAAGAAATACAAACAACCCCCCCAACAGTAAAACCCACTACCCACACAACCAACCCCCCAAATAAAAGCCTAACTAAAAAAACCTAAGCTCCCCATTGCCCTGAAAAGGGCATTTGGATGGGCATTGCCCTTAAAAGGGCATTTAGCTCTATTGCTGCCCAAATCCCTAAAGTAAAAATAAAACCCACCCAATACATCCTTAAAAAATCCTTACACTAACCCCCGAAGATTCACTTACCGGGAGAAGTCTTCATCTAAGTAGCAAGATGTCCTCAACGAAGCTGGCAGAAGTGGTCCTCCAGACAGGCAGAAGTGGTCCTCCAGATGGGCAGAAGTTTTCATCCAGACGGCATCTTCTATCTTCATCCATCCGGCGCGGAGCGGGTCCATCTTCAAGACATCCGGTGCTGAGCATCCTCTTCTTCCGATGGACTAACGACGAATGAAGGTTCCTTTAAATGACGTCATCCAAGATTTTGTCCCTTAGATTCTGATTGGTTGATAGAATTCTATCAGCCAATCGGATTTAAGGTTGAAAAAATCCAATTGGCTGATTGGATCAGGCAATAGGATTGAGCTTGCATTCCATTCGCTGATTGGAACAGCCAATAGAATGCGAGCTCAATCCTATTGGCTGATCCAATCAGCCAATAGAATTGAACTTCAATCCTATTGGCTGATCTAATCAGCCAATAGGATTTTTTCAACCTTAATTCCGATTAGCTTATATAATTCTATCAGCCAATCGAAATCTAAGGGACGCCATCTTGGATGACGTCATTTAAAGGAACCTTCATTCATCGTTAGTCCGTCGGAAGAAAAGGCTGCTCCGCGCCAGATGTCTTGAAGATGGACCCGCTCTGCATCGGAAGGATGAAGATAGAAGATGCCATCTGGATGAAGACTTCTGCCCATCTGGAGGACCACTTCTTCCCGTCTGAAGGACGACTTTTGCCGGCTTCATTGAGGACATCTTGCCTCTTGGATGAAGACTTCTCCCGGTAAGTGAATCTTTGGGGGTTAGTGTTAGGATTTTTTAAGGGTGTATTGGGTGGGTTTTATTTTTAGGTTAGGGCTTTGGGCAGCAATAGAGCTAAATGCCCTTTTCAGGGCATGGGGAGCTTAGGTTTTTTTTTAGTTAGGGTTTTATTTGGGGGGTTGGTTGTGTGGGTGGTGGGTTTTACTGTTGGGGAGGTTGTTTGTATTTTTTTTACAGGTAAAAGAGCTGATTTATTTGGGGCAATGCCCCACTAAAGGCCCTTTTAAGGGTTATTGGTAGTTTAGTTTAGGTTAGGTTTTTTTTTTATTTTGGGTGGGCTATTTTTTATTTTGATAGAGCTATTAGATTAGGTGTAATTAGTGTAAAGATCTTGTAATTTGTTTTTTATTTTCTGTAATTAAGTGGGGGGGGGTTTGTTGTAATTTAGCTAATTTTATTTAATTTATTTAATTGTATTTAATTTAGGTAATTTATTTAATTGTAGGGTTAGGTGTTAGTGTGACTTAGGTTAGGTCTTATTTTACAGGTAAATTTGTATTTATTTTAGCTAGGTAGTTATTAAATAGTTAATAACTATTAACTAACTATTCTACCTAGTTAAAATAAATACAAACTTGCCTGTAAAATAAAAATAAAGCCTAAGCTAGATACAATGTAACTATTAGTTATATTTTAGCTAGCTTAGGGTTTATTTTACAGGTAAGTATTTAGTTTTAAATAGGAATAATTTAGTTAATGATATTAATTTTATTTAGATTTATTTAAATTATATATAAGTTAGGGGTGTTAGGGTTAGAGTTAGACTTAGGTTTAAAGGGTTAATAAATTTAGAATAGTGGCGGCGATGTTGGGGGCGGCAGATTAGGGGTTAATAACTGTAATGTAGGTGGCGGCGAGGTTAGGGACAGCAGATTAGGGGTTAATAATATGTAACTAGTGTTTGTGAGATGGGAGTGTGGCGGTTTAGGGGTTAATATGTTTATTATAGTGGCGGCGATGTCTGGAGCAGCAGATTAGGGGTTAAACATTTTATTATAGTTTTTATGATGCGGGAGGGCCTTGGTTTAGGGGTTAAAAGGTAGTTTATGGGTGTTAGTGCTCTTTTTAGCACTTTAGTTATGAGTTTTATGCTACAGCGTTGTAGTGTAAAACTCATAACTACTGACTTTAAAATGCGCTACGAATCTTGGCGGTAGAGGTTGTACCGCACACTTTTTGGCCTCCCAGGACAAACTCGTAATACTGGCGTTCTGGAAGTCCCATAGAAAAAAGCCTTTACGAAATTTACGTAAGTAGGTTTGCGGTAAGGCCAAAAAAGTGTGCGGTACACCTATACTTGCAAGACTCGTAATAGCAGCGGGCGTAAAAAAGCAGCATTAGCACCTGATAAAGCTGTTTTTTTACCTTAACACACAGCTCATAATCTAGCTGATTGTTTGCAATTATTGGAAGTGTCTTGTGTATCAAACTGATTTTTTTTTTCAATTAAAGAAAGAAATAATAATTTCCACAAAGGATAGACTTATGAACAGTCTATACATGGACTTCAAAATATCATATTAAATGAGTTAAAACTAAACTTTAAATAAGGTATGATTACCTTATTATCTTTCATTTCAGGATGGAACCTCACTCATCACTTTAGGAACTCACATATTTCCTAAGGACGTGACAGATCTACTAATTCCTATATGTTATAGCATTGACATATAACTATTTAATCATTCAGATGATTGTAATAATAGTCCTGTACCTAGAACAGACAGTTTCCTTCCATATATGGTACAATATAATTCTGTTTGTTAATACTTTGTTATGCATAAATAGGCAATCATGCCCAGGAGTTAAGGAGTCAGGAGTCACTAACATCTTCACACAACCTTGTCAAGACTTTTCCTAAAAGTTTTGACAGTATAACTACAACATGACAAATGTTCATGTTTACTTATGTGTTTTAAAATAAATATATACCTCACCCTGTATACTGTATATAAATGTAACTGAGCTTAATTTGTACATTAATTTGATGAAAGAAAAATAATGTAATGAAAGCAAAAAAGGTTATATATTTTTAAAACAATATATTTCTGGATTGTGCACAGGAATATTGGAAAGGCTATGGTCATGGCTAAATTGAGGTTTTCCATTTGATAAAAGATCCCAGATGAACTTACAACAAGTCAAATAAATATCTATGTTGATTTATTTTAATGTCACATGAATAAAGTATTGTATTATAATGGAAACTAATCTTTATTCTTTTCTTGTTTTATATTCCTAAAAAAACATAATTACCAATTCATACTGCCTGAGTAATACTCTGTCCAAATTGCCATATTAAAACACTGGTATTTTTGTTGTTGTTTTTTTATTTTTTTTTTATTTTAGTAAGACATTTTGGATTTGTTTTAAAAAAATACTCTGTATGAATTAAAATAATAATAATAATAATTACACTATAAAATGATAGCAACATTTTGTTAATCACACCAAAACAAATTAAGTACTATAAAATAATAAGGTTACTTTAGAATTTTTAAGTAAAGTTTCTCCACAGTTTTGAAGCTAAACTGAAAGTGAAATATGGCAGCTAATGAATTCACTATGGATGATTACTATTTAATATGTCTGAATGCAGAATTTTCCACTCAACCATTAAAGGGATATTCGAGACCTTTTAATTTTGATCAAAATTATGCTTTGTCCTATACTCCCCAAGGAGGCTAAAAAGCAAATTTTATAAACTAAGTTTTAAAAATGCTACAAACAAGCTGTTTGATTTGCACCATTTGCAGGACAAGGAATTTGCGAGGAGTTCAGTTGCCTTTTAATATAAATGTATAACATGAAATGAATACTTTTATATTAATCTGTATAGTTTTATTTCTAACACATTTAATCCTCCAAATATGTCATTGCATTATATCTGAAAATGTATATGATGTATTTCATTTGTTAAAAGTTTGGCCTATATTTTTTACATATTAATAAATAAAATTAATTATTTTTATTGGCATTAGATTAAATCAGACTATCCAAGATCTTTAACACTGAAAAAAAAAAGAAATTCAATAAACAAACAAAAAATTCTGTTAAAAACATGAAAATAACATCTTTTTAATAGTTTAAAGTATACAATTTGAAAAGTCCAAATATTTTGCAACAAACTACTAGAACATAGTTTTTATATTACATGGAATATCTGTATCATATTATTCCCCCATTCAAGTTATATAGAGGGTATTAGTGTGCCATAAATGCATTTAAACCCTTGAGATTAGTTATGGTGTGGAAAAAGATGTGGAAAAAACCCTCCCATTGTGGGTACGGTGACACACAATAGATCATTATATAGCACAGCTACCTATCTCTCAAAAACCAAACCTCAGCAAATAGTATGTCAACTGGAGAAGCAGTAAGGATATGCAAATGAGCGTCACAATACTTCATCTTTAGGCTTCTCGTATCCATTGGAAACATGTTATCCCTCATGCAAGTGCAGAACTAATTTAGCTCTAATGCATTGTAGGGATAGGTACAGCATGAGAGCTGTGGACAGCTGTTTCTATCTTATTTTACTTCATCAGAACATAATAGATGTCCTAATTGTTGCACAGTGACCCTGATAAAGGGCATCCAATCTGATTAAAATGAATATGGAAAGCAACATGATGAGGCATTGGAAAGCTTATTTGTATATATTTACTCAAAATCTACTACTTGCAAAGGTTTTCTTTGGAGAGATGTGCTAAATAGTGATGTATCATATGTCTTACAATTAAATTGGTTTAAGGGGCATTAAACACCTCTTGGTTATTTATAGTGATTGTAGGACAAAAATCAATTTTAAATAAATGAAAGAGGTGTTTAATGTCCCTTTTTAGTTCTCACAAACAAGATTTATCCCATAAAGTTCTTTTGTTTTCCTCCACTGTTAACTTTTAAAAAAAAATATTTTTCTCTCTCTTCTTTCTTCCTTTTTATGATGAACCAAGACAAGATCTGCTTCATTGCTTATTCTATACATAAGATATGAGATAGTGTACTACTGTACTGTAAATTCTAATGCCTATTTTAAAATGTTTTTGTCTGTTATTCTGTGGTTTTTAATCTTCTCTTTTCTTGAAAAATTATTAACCCCTTAAGAACCAGCCAGTCTTTTAGCCCCTAAGTACCAGTGCCTAAACCTGTAAGGCAGCTGTGTCCTGGGCTGTTAATGTGTCTGTCTCAGTACTGTCTGTGCGACCATGCTATTTCTGCATGCCTCAGTAGTGAGGCAGTGCCAAAATAGAAAAATGAAGGACACCCCAGGTTACGATTGCATGGACAGGGTTTCTCTGTGATCCCATTCCTATCAGTGGGGTGCCTCCATTCATGAGATACATGCTGCAATCAGCGTGTATCTCATGCTGTTGCTGGAAGCCTGCATGTGAGGCTATCCAGCAACTGTACAGTAACTTTAAAAAATGAGAGGTACTGTGTGTACAATTAATGTGAAAGCCAGTGCATGGTGCAATGCATGCTTGTATCAGGCTCACTAAGTAATCACTGGATGCCCCAGGAGTGAGACAGTCCAGTAATGCCCAAAAAAACTGACCCATAATCAATTGATCACTAAGACAGACAGCCAGCCAGCCAAAGCAATCACATCAACAATGACAAGCCATTGTTTGTTGGTATGTCTTGGCCCTCCCCTTCTGACCAAGAAAACAGGTATACTTAAAAAAAGTGTTACATTTATGTTAATAAAGTACATTTACAATTTTTAAAATACATTTTATTTTAACCACTTAACACCGTTAGGATGTTCCAAGCCATTCTAATAGCACTGAGCTTTAACGCTGTTAGGGCGGCATGGAACATCCTATGTTTTTTGGCATCCTGCAGAGACAGTATATACCATTTTTACATAACTGCATGTAATATACACTACTATAAAGAATAATATGCACAAATACTGATCTAAACATCCAGTATAAAACCATTTAAAAACTTATTTAGAAGCTCCCAGTTTAGCTCTGTTGAAAAGGTTAGCTGGAACACCCACTGAAAGTGGTTCTATAGCAAAAAGAGCAGACACTCCCCCCTCCCCCTTCTTCTGCATATGAAAATAATCTATACACAAACAGGAGCAAGCTGGAGTAGATATACCTCAGTATTCTTCTAAAACTTTGGGGCTTGGTTAGGAGTCTGAAAATCAGCGCAATGTTATTTTAAAAAAAGCAAAACAATACATTTTATAGGCTATATAAATGTATTGTCTACAAAACATTTATGTTAAGAAAAGTCTAGTGTATAATGTCCCTTTTATGGGGAATTGGACTTGGAGTGTGTGTGCCTAGCATCATAGGCAGCCCCCATGATCCAATCCCAGCCTTGAAATCATGTGATCTCATTGACAATTGTGTGATTTAATTTTTCAAGCAAGTTTCAACTTTCTACATGGGAACTTTGTTCCAATGTTAAACACTTGCCTCAGGTATGAAGGAGTTAATAAAATGTAGTTTCTTTTATTTTAATAAAGTGTTTTTTGTGTGGTTTTTTTTACCCTAAATCTTATTTTGTGCCCTTGGAAATAAAAGGGTTAAACTTAATGTGTAAAAATACCTCTAGATAAATACACTGGGGTATTCAAACTATACAAATATAGATTTTTGTCTAGTAGTTTTGAATTGGGTAACCACTATTTACCCTTCAGTCAAAGCATAGCAAAGTTTAGTGTTAACAATAATTCCCTCTTTGTAATATCTGGCCTTCATTTCCTAAAAATGACTTAGAACCTAGCCATATGGGGTATTTCTAAAGTCAGGACAGCATAATCTTTTGGGGGTATTTTTACTTAGCTACAATAGTGTTGTAGAAATTTTTCAGCAATAAATTCCTTTTTGTATTATTATTTATAAAGCCATATAGGGTATCACTAGAAAGATGTTTGTCTATTTAAAATGGTATATACAATGTATTGGTGCCCTTAACAAGAGAGTAGATAATAGAAATTTAGTAAAAAACTTGGTCTATAAACTGCTTTCTTGCTCATGAGAAGAAGAGATCATCATGTAAACTGCTGCTCATGAGCCCATGACGACCAGTTCTCGTCATGAAGTGGAATTGCTGATCACAGCACCAGATCAGCAATTCCCCTGCACTGCTGTTGGTGGCATAGTGGGTGGAACTACCAGAGCTGTATGGGAGTGCCAGTGATGTCACCACAAATGTGCGTGGTGGCATCAGAGAGTGTGTGGTACATCAAAATGACAGGAAAGGGAGCTGGATGGGGGGTTGCTATTCAAACCCCTCAATCTCAGTTACCTCACTAGCCACCGACCTCCATACCCCTCATTTGAAAAAAAAATCAACCACTGATGGTGGTCTTGGAAAGCCACAAGAAAGCAGATCTAAATTTAAAAACAAAGTTCATGCACAATATATGGTTTAGAATAGGGTATTTTTTGCTCAATAAAAAAAGAAGACCCCTAATAATGTCCCTCTCTTACAATATATGATTTTTTTCTGTATAGTCAGGTGATCGCTGTGGTAACAGTCATCACCTTGCATAAAGGAGCCTCAAAAAAAAAAAAAAGCCTGTATGGGCCCCTTTTCACATGTGGCCACTCTTGATAAAAATGTAGTATAGTGATCACAGTAACAGCAGTGGTCAATGGCCATTTTCAATATTATTTACTAAAAGCTTAACACAAATATCCATTTTTTTCTACAGTTTTTGCCGCAGCTATATCACGTCATGAAATATAAATATAATAATGGAATATACTGTATCTGCTGGGCCTGCTAAAAACAAAAAACAAAATTTAATTTGTGTGGGTTACTCACTTAAATTTGACTAACAATAATGGCTAAATGTAGGTAGCATAAAAAAAAATTGGCTCAGCACAGTATCAGACCACAGTTCACACAAACACACTCAACACAGAAAGCTTAAAGGGGCAGTCAAATCCAAAAAAAAAAACTTCCATGGTTTAAATAGGGCATGTCATTTTAAACAACTTCAAAATGTACTTTTATCACCAATTTTGCTTTGTTCTCTTGGTATTCTTAGTTGAAGGCTAAACCTAGGATGTTCATATGCTTATTTCTTAGACCTTGAAGACTGCCTCTAATCTGAATGCATTTTGACCACTAGAAGGGCATTAGTTCATGTGTTTCATATAGATAACATTGAGCTCATGCACGTCAAGTGACCTAGGAGTTAGCACTGATTGGCTAAAATGCAAGTCTGGCAAAATAACTGAAATAAGGGGGCAGTCAGCAGAAGCTTAGATACAAGGTAATTACAGAGGTAAAACATGTGTTATTATAACTGTGTTGGTTATGAAAAACTGGAGAATAGGTAATAAAGGGAGTACCTTTCTTTTTAAACAACAAATATTTTGGTGTTGACTGTCCCTGTAACCTATTATTATTACGTATATATACGTTGTGTGGTACTTTGGCTATTGTAGAACACAACGTATATATACATCTGAGCTGCAGGAAGCGGCAGCAGTCTCGGCAGTTAAGTTACAGCCAAAAGCCTGAGTTCCTGAGCTCCAGACATCTTCCCGCATATGGAAACGGAATACAATTGTTGCTCTGGTTCCATATGAGAGCAGATGCCAGATCGTTACTGAAGGTGACACTGTATGTGTCACAGTCTGTAACAATCATCTGCTGGTGATGGTGGGAGGTGTGGGAGAAAATCAGGGAGGTAGGGTGGGTGGTCCAGCAGTGGAGGTGGAGGGAGTGGGAGGGCATAACACAGCTACACTACAGAAAAAGGGGGGGTTGGGGATTCCTAATTAATTATCGTGGGGGGGGCACTACACTACAGAAAATGTGAAATAAAAAAAAAATGTATACAATATATAAAAAAAAAGTGTTTTATAGGTACAGGCAGAATGATACCAGTATATAAGATGGTGGACACTAGTTAGAGGGGGAAGGGTTAGAGAAATGTTTGGGAGGGATCAGGGAGGTTGGAGGGTAAGGGGGAATCCTGTATTGCAGAAAATATTAAAAATATACTAAATCTTTAATTAAAAAAAAATTGCTTAGAATCTTCTGCCTGCTAGTACCTAAGATGGTGGTGACCAGTGGGTTTGAGGGAGGGAAGAGAACTGTTTGGGAGAGATCAGGTAGGGATCAGGGGGTGTGACATGTAAGGTGGGATGGTAATATCATCACTAAAGCTAAAATGAACCTTACAAGCTACCTGAATAACCCTTTCACTTCCGGGAATAACAGAAGTGTGGTGCACAGTTGCAATTAGTGACCTTCTAATTACCAACAATCAATGTCAAAAAACAATATATGCCTGCTATTTGTGAACAAAGGGGATCCAAGAGAAGATTTTATAATCATTTGTGCCATGATTGCACAAGTGGAATATAAATAATTTTAGTGAGAATCCCAAAGTTTGTGAAAAAGTTAACAATTTTTTATATATGATCACATTTAGTGTGGAAATAGTGGCAAAATATACCAAAATGGGCCTAGATTAATACCTTGGGTTGTCTATTTAAAATATATATATATATAGTTTTGAAAGGTAAATAAAAAAACCAAGGCTTTATTTCTGTTTAAATGGAGTGATAGCAAAAATGCTATAAAATTATCTGGTGTTTTGGGTTCTTCTCTGAAAGTCCTGGTAGTAAAGGGGTTAAATGAATGGGTATCCCCATGTGCACACAGTCTTAAAGGGACCAGCACACTCACAACATGAACAGCATGTACACACGGATGGATGAAGATTGAAGACGCCACCTGGATGAAGACTTCTACCGGATGAAGGACCTCCTCTTAAGGGGGTTAGTGTTTGGTTTAAGGGATGGTTTGGGTGGGTTAGAGTAGGGGTATGTGGGTGGTGGGTTTTAATGTTGGGGGGTTGTATTTTTTTTACAGGTAAAAGAGCTGATTACTTTGGGGCAATGCCCCGCAAAAAGCCCTTTTAAGGGCTGGTAAAAGAGCTGGTTACTTTGTCATTTAGACTAGGGTAGGGCATTTTTTTTATTTTGGGGGGCTTTATTATTTTATTAGGGGACTTAGATTAGGTGTAATTAGTTTAAACTTCGTGTAATTCTTTTTTATTTTCTGTAATTTAGTGTGTTTTTTTTTTGGTCTATAGTTTAGTTTATTTAATTTAATTTAATTTTAGGTAATTGTAGGTAATTTATTTAATTTATTTAATGATAGTGTAGTGTTAGGTTTAATTGTAACTTAGGTTAGGATTTATTTTACAGGTAATTTTGTAAGTATTTTAGCTAGGTGGCTATTAAATAGTTATTAATTATTTAATAGCTTTTGTACCTAGTTAAAATAAATACAAAGTTGCCTGTAAAATAAAAATAAATCCTAAAATAGCTACAATATAATTATTAGTTATATTGTAGCTATCTTAGGGTTTATTTTACAGGTAAGTATTTAGTTTTAAATAGGATGAATTTAGTTAATAATAGTAAGTTTTATTTAGATTTATTAAAATAATATTAAAGTTAGGGGGGTGTTAGTGTTAGTGTTAGACTTAGGTTTAGGGGTTAATAAGTTTAATATAGGTGGCAGCGGGGTCCGGGAGAAGTGGTTTAGGGGTTAATACATTTATTATAGTTGTGGCGGGGTCCAGGAGCGGCGGTTTAGGGAGTAATAACTTTATTTAGTTGTGGGGGGCTCTGGGAGTGGCGGTTTAGGGGGTAAAACAGTGTAGTTTAGTGTGGGTGCTTAGTGACAGGCTATCAAAAAAGCTGTGAAGAAGCCGATGAGCAGCGAGATCGATGACTGTCAGTTAACAACAGTCCGCTGCTCATTGCTCCGTACTTGGTGCGCGGCTTCTTGACAGATTTTTTGATAACTTTGGCGAATGTATTCAGGTCCGCGGCGGCGATGGTAGGCGAGATTAGGCGAGCGTATTGGGCCGGCGAATGCAGGTAAGTAGACAGCTTCATAACTAGAGGCCAATGTAAACAACCTTTAAAGGGACAGTATACACCAATTTTCATATAACTGCATGTAATAGACACTACTATAAAGAAGGATATTTACAGATACTGATATAAAAATCCAGCATAAAACCTTTTAAAAACTTACTTAGAAGCTCTGAGTTTACCACCGTTGATGAGTCTAGGTCACCCACTGAAAAAAATAAGCATAACTATACATTTTTATAAAAATACTACCAGATGGAGTATATAAATGGATCATCTACAAAACATTAGTGTACAATGGCCCTTTAAGTCTTTAGATATGCATGATGAACTGTTAACATCATGTGCATTGGTTGATTTGTGCAGTTGATAATCACTGCAGTCTCCTTCTCCTTCACCAGTCTTGTTGCAACTGCCTATAACATTGTCCTGCCACTGCATGTGGATTTCATAGACAAACAGGAACTCCCTGTTGAGCCAGGAAATGTCCTGGTTGTAAACCTGGGCCTGGAATAAGGGTTTTATGAGCTCATATATCATCCCCCAGCTTAGCACAAACTTATAATATCATGCACATTAACGTATTCCTCTATAAAAATCCTTGGAGCAAAAAAAGTATAAAAAAAACCCCTACTCACTCGCTAACCCAATCACATATTCTCAAGTGCACTAACCTCACATGAAAATAGTTATATATCACATTCCAATGTTCTTTACATAGCAACATATGTTATATTTATTCATAAATACATATTTCTAAATGTATCTCTTGATATTTTAGTACAATGTATATCTATACCCCAAAATATATATAGATTATTATAGGTATAGATATACATATATATATGGGAATATCTATTTATAAATACTTAAAACATATTCTGGTATGCACAGATCATTGGAATATGAAATATTTACAGTAAATACATAGTTAAAGTCTTTTATAAATATGAATATTGCATAAAAATGCTTTTACATGTTCTCATCTACTTGACTGCAAAGGGCTTCAATTCACTTCTATATATGTGTATATGTATATATATATATATATATATATATATATATATATATATATGTGTGTGTGTGTTTATATGTGATCTCTATGTAACTTTTTTACATTTGTTTAAAATCATTTTTATTAGATGGTGTTATTAGGAGTGTAACTGTACTTTAAAATGTGGTTTTTTATGTGTTTCGTGCCACTTTTTATTCAAATTTAACAGTTAACCAGAGCTCTGAGGTCTCACTAACCCGACGCTCGTTAACTTCAATTGCGCTCAATCGATCACTTTCAACTTGTAATAGGAGCACTACTGCTGACATGCACAAACAGGTGCAATAAAACCAATATTATTGTGAGTTCACCACACGTAATCTGTCCCTTAACCCCTTCATAACAGGGTTAATTTGTATACATCAGATTTCAATGATGGGATAGGGTCAGGGGGGGCGTCCCTGTGATGCTAATCATGGCCTCCAGACTGCGATTCCATCCTGGAAGCTCCATTGGCTTCAGGACAGTCCAGCGTGGTTAGGATGGAATAGAACATCAGAATGGCATTAAAAGGTTAATTGGATCTTGGCTATTTGAATATATGGACAGAGCCTTAGGAGACTCAGGCTGTTTTGGAAATCCCAAGTAATAGTGCATTTGAGAGCCAGTTGGACATCTGTTTAGCTGTGTGCCACCCCTGCAGTCCCTGTAAACTAATCAAAACAATAAAACTACATTGTATGTTCACTTTTTCCTTTTGATAGTGCATAGAGTTTAGTATACCATCTTAGTTAACCCCTTAATGACCGGACCATTTTTCAATTTTCTTACCCTTAATGACAATGGCTATTTTTACATTTCTGCGGTGTTTGTGTTTAGCTGTAATTTCCCTCTTACTCATTTACTGTACCCACACATATTATATACCGTTTTTCTCGCCATTAAATGGACTTTCTAAGGATACCATTATTTTCATCATATCTTATAATTTCCTATAAAAAAAATATAAAATATGAGGAAAAAATTGAAAAAAACACACTTTTTCTAACTTTGACCCCCAAAATCTGTTACACATCTACAATCACCAAAAAACACCTATGCTAAATAGTTTCTAAATTTTGTCCTGAGTTTAGAAATACCCAATGTTTACATGTTCTTTACTTTTTTTGCAAGTTATAGGGCCATAAATACAAGTAGCACTTTGCTATTTCCAAACAACTTTTTTTCAAAATTAGCGCTAGTTACATTGGAACCCTGATATCTGTCAGGAATACCTGAATATCCCTTGACATGTATATATATTTTTTTTAGAAGACAACCCAAAGTATTGATCTAGGCCCATTTTGGTATATTTCATGCCACCATTTCACCGCCAAATGTCATCAAATAAAAAAAAAAGTTCACTTTTTCACAAATTTTGTCACAAACTTTAGGTTTCCCACTGAAATTATTTACAAACAGCTTCTGCAATTAAGGCACAAATGGTTGTAAATGCTTCTTTGGGATCCCCTTTGTTCAGAAATAGCAGACTTATATGGCTTTGGCATTGCTTTTTGGTAATTAGAAGGCCACTAAATGCTGCTGTGCACCACACATAAATTATGCCCAGCAGTGAAGGGGTTAATTAGGTAGGTTGTAGGGAGCTTGCAGGGTTAATTTTAGCTTTAGGGTAGAGATCAGCCTCCCACCTGACACATCCCACCCCCTGATCCCTCCCAAACAGTTCTCTTCCCTCCCCCACCCCACAATTGTCCCCGCCATCTTAAGTACTGGCAGAAAGTCTGCCAGTACTAAATAAAAGGAGTTTTTCTTTTTTTTAATAAAAAAAAATAAAATGTTTTAGCTGTGATGGACCCCTGCCTTAGCCCCAACCTCCATGATCCCCCCCCCCAGCTCTCTAACCCTCTCCCCTACCTAATTGCCGCCATCTTGGGTACTGGCAGCTGTCTGCCAGTACCCAATTTGCCCCAAAAACAAGTGTTTTTTTTATCTTTTTTGCAATTTTTAATGTTTTCTGTAGTGTAGCAGCCCCCCACAATACCCCAACCCCCTCCCCCTCCCAGATCCTTATATATTTATTTTTTTTAATTCTTTTTCCCCCCTCTTCCCTTCTCATTGGTGTCAGTGGCCAGCTAATCGCGCTCGCGCCCCCGCGCGCGCGCCCCCGCACGCTCCCGGCACCCGGCGTGCACATAGCACTTACAGGAACCGGATGCCGGGTAGCGATGGGCCGCCCACCCGCCTCCCTGATATGCTCCCACCCACCAACAAACCGGCACCATCGCTACCGGTGCAGAGAGGGCCACAGAGTGGCTCTCTCTGCATCGGAGTCTTCTGAAAAGGTATTGCAGGATGCCTCCATATGGAGGCATCACTGCAATACCCTGAGAGCTGCTGGAAGCGATTGCGATCGCTTCCAGCACTCTCTTAGACAACTGACGTACCAGGTACGTCTATTGTCATTAACTGGTTGTTAATGCATGACGTACCTGGTACGTCAGTTGTCATTAAGGGGTTAAAGGGCCATGATACACAAATGTTGAAACACTTAAAAGTGATGTAGCATAGCTGTAAAAATCTGACTAGAAAATATCACCTAAACATCTCTATGTAAAAAAGAAAGATATTTTACCTAAAAATGTCCAAAGTATTCAACCTCCATTGCAAAGGACTTTAAGCAGCAAATCAGTATGTCTGTCCTGGGACAAGGAAGGGAGTGAGCTTCGTGCACACTCATATTATTTCCCTATTCAGTTTAAGGAAGTCTACTATAAAATCTCATGAGAGTTAAGTGAAATCTCATGAGATCACAGTAAAATAGTTCATGACCTCAGCACTGCTGATGCTGATTGGCTGCTGTTCATTTCTTTATTTTTTTATTTTTTTATTTTTTTTACCTGCAGCTGGACAGCAGCTGAAGTATAATTTTTTGCACAGAACTTACTCTGGTGAGCTGAGGAAATAAATTGTGAGGTAAAATATCTTCCTTTTTTACATAGAGATGCTCAGGTGATATTTTCCTGTCAGCTTTTTACAGTTATACTGCATCAGTTTCAAGTGATTTAGCATATGAGTATTATGTCCCTTTAATGTAACCATCCAATGCTTTTTCCAGGCCCAGGTGCCTGTGCTCATAAATTATGTTATTGGGCTTGACATCATCAGAGGTTCCAGAGAGTGTCTATAATTCTGCAATTTTCAATAAAAACAAAAGGTAAAATAGTTTTGTTTTTTTAACAATGCTAGTGGGTGTGAAAAGGTGATCCTTGAACCATTATTCATGGTGTAAAAAGTAATGGGCATATAAATAAGTATAAATAAATAGAGAGAAGCGCTCAACCTGGGAACGAACAATAGCATAATAGCTTGTTCTATGGCTAGTTACCACCCTAGAAGCAGCCTCTTTTTGCTCAATATGTGCCTTTCACAGAGAAGAACTTTCCTGTAGCATATCAGTCTGATCCTGACTTCACAGTACAGTCCAGCCCCGAAATACCAGGCAATCCCTCTCTGAACAAGAGAAACAGCAAAACCCCAGACGTACGTTTCGGCCTATTGTGGGCCTCGTCAGTGAGGTGCAGCCATATCCCTCTGGGCACACTGAGCAACGGGTCCACGTCTGGATTCCCGCATCACACTTAGGGAGACTTCCCCAAGTGTCATAATTTGCATAAATAAATAGAGAGAAGCGCTCAACCTGGGAACGAACAATAGCATAATAGCTTGTTCTATGGCTAGTTACCACCCTAGAAGCAGCCTCTTTTTGCTCAATATGTGCCTTTCACAGAGAAGAACTTTCCTGTAGCATATCAGTCTGATCCTGACTTCACAGTACAGTCCAGCCCCGAAATACCAGGCAATCCCTCTCTGAACAAGAGAAACAGCAAAACCCCAGACGTACGTTTCGGCCTATTGTGGGCCTCGTCAGTGAGGTGCAGCCATATCCCTCTGGGCACACTGAGCAACGGGTCCACGTCTGGATTCCCGCATCACACTTAGGGAGACTTCCCCAAGTGTCATAATTTGCATAAATAAATAGAGAGAAGCGCTCAACCTGGGAACGAACAATAGCATAATAGCTTGTTCTATGGCTAGTTACCACCCTAGAAGCAGCCTCTTTTTGCTCAATATGTGCCTTTCACAGAGAAGAACTTTCCTGTAGCATATCAGTCTGATCCTGACTTCACAGTACAGTCCAGCCCCGAAATACCAGGCAATCCCTCTCTGAACAAGAGAAACAGCAAAACCCCAGACGTACGTTTCGGCCTATTGTGGGCCTCGTCAGTGAGGTGCAGCCATATCCCTCTGGGCACACTGAGCAACGGGTCCACGTCTGGATTCCCGCATCACACTTAGGGAGACTTCCCCAAGTGTCATAATTTGCATAAATAAATAGAGAGAAGCGCTCAACCTGGGAACGAACAATAGCATAATAGCTTGTTCTATGGCTAGTTACCACCCTAGAAGCAGCCTCTTTTTGCTCAATATGTGCCTTTCACAGAGAAGAACTTTCCTGTAGCATATCAGTCTGATCCTGACTTCACAGTACAGTCCAGCCCCGAAATACCAGGCAATCCCTCTCTGAACAAGAGAAACAGCAAAACCCCAGACGTACGTTTCGGCCTATTGTGGGCCTCGTCAGTGAGGTGCAGCCATATCCCTCTGGGCACACTGAGCAACGGGTCCACGTCTGGATTCCCGCATCACACTTAGGGAGACTTCCCCAAGTGTCATAATTTGCATAAATAAATAGAGAGAAGCGCTCAACCTGGGAACGAACAATAGCATAATAGCTTGTTCTATGGCTGTTCTGTGAAAAGCACACTGGTCTAAAAGAGGCTGCCTCCGGGTGGTAAATCGCCATAGAACAAGCCACTGAGCTGTTGTTCGTTCCTGGTAGAGCGCTTCTCTCTTTGTATGCAAATTATTATGACCCTGGGGAAGTCTCCCTATGGGTGATGGGGGAAACCAGACGTGGACTCCTTGCCCAGTGTGCTTAGAGGAATGTGGCTGCACCTCACTGATGAGGCCCATAGGAGGCCGAAACGATCGTCTGGGGTTGTCATGTTCCTTGTTCAGAGGAGAATTGCCTGGTATTTCGGGGCTGGACTGACCTTACTTGGCGGGATCAGACTGATATACTTCAGGAAAGTTTTCTTCTGTGAAAAGCACACTGGTCTAAAAGAGGCTGCCTCCGGGTGGTAAATCGCCATAGAACAAGCCACTGAGCTGTTGTTCGTTCCTGGTAGAGCGCTTCTCTCTTTGTATGCAAATTATTATGACCCTGGGGAAGTCTCCCTATGGGTGATGGGGGAAACCAGACGTGGACTCCTTGCCCAGTGTGCTTAGAGGAATGTGGCTGCACCTCACTGATGAGGCCCATAGGAGGCCGAAACGATCGTCTGGGGTTGTCATGTTCCTTGTTCAGAGGAGAATTGCCTGGTATTTCGGGGCTGGACTGACCTTACTTGGCGGGATCAGACTGATATACTTCAGGAAAGTTTTCTTCTGTGAAAAGCACACTGGTCTAAAAGAGGCTGCCTCCGGGTGGTAAATCGCCATAGAACAAGCCACTGAGCTGTTGTTCGTTCCTGGTAGAGCGCTTCTCTCTTTGTATGCAAATTATTATGACCCTGGGGAAGTCTCCCTATGGGTGATGGGGGAAACCAGACGTGGACTCCTTGCCCAGTGTGCTTAGAGGAATGTGGCTGCACCTCACTGATGAGGCCCATAGGAGGCCGAAACGATCGTCTGGGGTTGTCATGTTCCTTGTTCAGAGGAGAATTGCCTGGTATTTCGGGGCTGGACTGACCTTACTTGGCGGGATCAGACTGATATACTTCAGGAAAGTTTTCTTCTGTGAAAAGCACACTGGTCTAAAAGAGGCTGCCTCCGGGTGGTAAATCGCCATAGAACAAGCCACTGAGCTGTTGTTCGTTCCTGGTAGAGCGCTTCTCTCTTTGTATGCAAATTATTATGACCCTGGGGAAGTCTCCCTATGGGTGATGGGGGAAACCAGACGTGGACTCCTTGCCCAGTGTGCTTAGAGGAATGTGGCTGCACCTCACTGATGAGGCCCATAGGAGGCCGAAACGATCGTCTGGGGTTGTCATGTTCCTTGTTCAGAGGAGAATTGCCTGGTATTTCGGGGCTGGACTGACCTTACTTGGCGGGATCAGACTGATATACTTCAGGAAAGTTTTCTTCTGTGAAAAGCACACTGGTCTAAAAGAGGCTGCCTCCGGGTGGTAAATCGCCATAGAACAAGCCACTGAGCTGTTGTTCGTTCCTGGTAGAGCGCTTCTCTCTTTGTATGCAAATTATTATGACCCTGGGGAAGTCTCCCTATGGGTGATGGGGGAAACCAGACGTGGACTCCTTGCCCAGTGTGCTTAGAGGAATGTGGCTGCACCTCACTGATGAGGCCCATAGGAGGCCGAAACGATCGTCTGGGGTTGTCATGTTCCTTGTTCAGAGGAGAATTGCCTGGTATTTCGGGGCTGGACTGACCTTACTTGGCGGGATCAGACTGATATACTTCAGGAAAGTTTTCTTCTGTGAAAAGCACACTGGTCTAAAAGAGGCTGCCTCCGGGTGGTAAATCGCCATAGAACAAGCCACTGAGCTGTTGTTCGTTCCTGGTAGAGCGCTTCTCTCTTTGTATATAAATAAGTATGTCTGTCTATCTATCATCAATAATGAATATTTTTGTTTATTTTTAAATTAGTTAAATTATTCAAAAAGTTACCTTTGGGTGCTTTTAACTAAATAGAAATATCTTCATGTCTTGAAAAAAAAAGATAGACAACATTTTGGGAGTACATAAAATAACAAAATATAATTCTATTTAATCAATGTGTGTCACAATAGGAACAAAGGATTTGTTTTGAAATATTCAAATTACATGTGGCCACCATGTTGTTAAGTTTAAAACCAAATAATTAAACCTTACATTTCAATATTACCTAAATATGCGTTTTTTAGTGCTGTAATTGCAACCTGGGAAATAATACAAAACATATAATTCAAACAGATAGGCCTTAATATATTAAGAAGCCAATGCTGCTTTTGAGCCCAAACACATTTGTTCCAAATGATTGACAGGCCCTGCCTTCGCATGACCAGAGGGTGGTGTTGCACGAGGAAGTCCATTTGCAACAGTACATGCAGGGATCAGACGTATAGTCCAGAACCTTTTCCACTTTAATTTATTACATGTATTTTACAGTGTGTATTGAAGATTGACCAATACTATTATAATTAATCTAAGAAATAGTACATTTTAGCTTTTTAGTACATTTTAGCATTTGCAAACTATTCATATATTCAAAAAAATCCAGCAAGATAATGCTATCATAACTGCACATTATTTTATTATTATTATTTTTTGCAGAGCACTCTTGAACATCTTAATTGCACCTTAATCAAAAATTAAATCAGCTAGCTTTGTAGAAGATATTAAAAAACGCTATAGGTTAACTGAATACATATCATGGGAAATAAAATGTTATTATGTGTTGATTAATTTATTGCAAATATTAACTAAAGAACATGAGCTACATTTTACCATATCAGAGCACATAACCTTTTTTAACATCAGAATCATGTATACAAAAACGACAGAGTACAAGTGGGTGCTTAAGCCCTAAGCAATTGCTAAATCTGGTTCAGATTTAAAAAAACAAAAACAACAATCAGCTAGATTACAAGTTTTGCTCTAAACAGGGTGCAAAACTAACGTCAAAAAGTTGCGTTATTTCACTCTCCATAGCGCTGCCATTATGAGTTACTGAAAAGTCTCTTTGTGCGTGCGATATGGTGGCATTAAGCTCCATACCACACAAAAGCCAAGGGTTGCTTTGACGTGCTTGTGCACGCTTTCCCCCATAGACATCAAGGGGAGAGAGTGTTAGAAAAAAAACTAACTGTTGAAGTGCGGTAACGCAGCCCCATTGATGTCTATGGGGAAAAAAAGTTAAGTTTAAACATAAACCCTAAGTCTAAACATCACTAATCCGCCGCCCCCGACATTGCCGACACCTAATAAAGTTATTAACCCCTAAACATCTTGCCTCCAATATCTCCGCAATGAAATAAACATTTAACCCCTAAACTGGCGGCCCCCCACAATGCAAAACACTAAATTAAACTATTAACCCCTAAACCTAACACCCTCTAACTTTAAATTAAAATTACAATATAACTATATTTACATAAATAAAAACTTACCTGTTAAATAAAAATAAACCTAAAATTAAACTATAAATTAACCTAACATTACTACAGTATTCTGTTGCACTGAAGCTTCAGTGTACGGCGGGACCATATGAAGAGGACGCTCCCCACTGGATGTCTTCGCCGATCTGTGCCACCGGGATGAAGATAGAAGAAGCCCCCACGATGGATGAAGATGTCGCCGCATGAATGAAGACTTCTCACCTCCTGGATGTCCGGACTTCAGCTACCATGAGTAGATATTCTGGTGTTAGTGTTAGGTATTTTTTTATTTTTTGGGGTTTTTTTTTTTCAGATTAGGGTTTGGGCTTTTGAAAAAGTGCTAAATGCCCATTTAAGGGCAATGAAAATGAGCTGAATGCCCCTATAAGGGCAATGCCCATACAAATGCCCCTTTAGGGGCAATGGGTAGCTTAGGTTGGGTGGTGGGTATTACTGTAGGGGGGCTTTGTATTTTTTTTACAGGTAAAACAGCTGTTTAACTTAGGGCAATGCCCTACAAACAGCCCTTTTAAGGGCTATTGGTAGTTTATTGTAGGCTAGGGGTGTTTCTATTTTTATAGGATATTAGATTAGGTGTAATTGTTTTTATTTCTGATAATTCCGTTTATTATTTTTTATAAGCTTAGTGTTTTTTATTTTTCGTAATATAGTGTTTATTATTTTTTGCAATTTTAGATTTTTAAAAAAAATTTTGTAGTGTTATTTTTTTTTAAATTTGTAATTTAGATTTTTAAATTGGTAGTATTTTTATTTTATTAGAATAGTAAAGTTAGGTTAATTTAATATAATGTTAGGGTTATTTTTATTTCACAGGTAAGATTTTATTTATTTAAATATAGTTATATTGTAATTTTAATTTAAAGTTAGGGGGTTTTAGGTTTAGGGATTAATAGTTTAATGTATTGTTTTGCGGGTTAACAGGTTTATTTAGTGTTGCGAAGATGTTGGAGGCCAGAGGTTTAGGGGTTAATAGGTTTATTTAGTTGTGGAGATGTGGGAGGCCGGATATTTAGGAGTAAATAACTTTGTTATAGTGTCAGCGATGTCGGGGAGTGGCAGAATAGAGGTTAATAACTTTATTATAGTCGCAGTGATGTCGGGGAGCGGTGGAATGGGGTTAATAATTTGTATTAGTGGAGGTGATATCGGGAGTGGCAGATTAGGGGTTAATACATTTTTTTAATAGGTGTGATGTGGGTGGGCGGCAGATTAGGGGTTAATAGGTTTAATATAGTGTTTGCAATGTGGAAGGGTGGCGGTTTAGGGGTTAATAAGTAGTTTATGGATGTTAGTGTACTTTGTAACAGTTCAGTTATGAGTTTTGTGAAACATTTTTTGTGGCGCAAAACTCATAACTACTGGTCTCAGATGGCGGTATTGATCATGTCGGTATAGGCTGTAACACAAGCATTTTAGCCTCACCGCACAACCTGTAATACCGGCGCTATGAAAATCCCACACAAAAATGTAATTTTTTTTGAGTGCAGAATGGACGTTGCATTACAAAATGCTAAAATACTTGCGGTATAGCTATACCGACACAACTCGCAATAGCTGCGTTACTGCCATTACGCTGAAATTGCCATTTTTTCAGCGTTAAAAGCCGTAATGCAAAACTCATAATCTACCTGAATGTAAATAATATCTCACAGAAAGAGAAATGCATCAGGTAAAGTGTATCACTGAAATACCAAATGTGAAAGGTGGAACATAAAATGTCATAGTGAGATATTATATATAAAGTATTCAAGGATGACATGTCTGAGCTAAAATGAATCATACCAGAAGTTAAAGGTAAAGTATGCAAAGATTTTATCAATTTTAACAGTACTAATCAGAAGTGTGTCAAGTAAACTGTGCAATAATAAAATATATCAGGTAATGATATCAGATAAAGAAAATAATATTTCTCTTACCACATTATAATAATAATGTTTCGTTACTATTTTCAAACAAAAAAAATAATAGGCTATATTTTTACTTTTAAGATTTGCAGGAATATATCTTACTCCCATATTTTTGCTGTGGTTCATAAAATGTCAGAATGTAAGATCTGTAGGAGTTTCGTTTTTTTTTTCATTTTTTAAATCCCTTTGGTTATTTTAAATCCTTAATATTTATGTGTTGTGGCTAGGGAGCATTTAGGAAATATATTAAACTTCTAAGGATATAGTACATGTTGTTGCTAGGGAGTATTTAGGAAATATATGAAGCCTCTAAGGATATAGTACCTGTATGAAAATTATTTGCAGAAGAAATGTGAGAAAATCTGAATAACGTGTATGTAAAGGTTATAGAGGTGAAGGGATTAAGATTATACGCATGGATAGTAATTTGAAGAAACTATTGTAGATAACTTGGAAACATACATAAAAATATATAAAGTAATTCAGGATAAACTGAACACACTTTCAGCAATGATGTTATTTAATAAATAGTTATTTTAGAAATATAAATATTTTGTAATGAAATACAAGTGAATATGCTGCTTATTTAGATATTTTCAATATATAGCTACATGCATTTTAAGGGATTAAAGTATAACAGGGTCAGCCTCTGTAAGCAGCCTTCCCAGCATTGAACCTCTCTGCTATAGCACCCTGCAGTTTTTCAGCAAAGAATGTGTATAGTATTTTCTTTATCTCATCCACCCACTGAGCAGTGTGAGCACACACTACACATCTGCTGTTAACCAAATCTGAGACACACGAGTCAGGTTAATAGGGAAAAGGGACATTCAGCTGCAGTCTGCATAATAATACAGTGGATACACTATACCTTATAGGATTACAAATATTATTTGTTTGATAAGAAATATAGATTTCCAGAAAACAAAATTAAATATAGCTTGTATGTTATGGATCTGGGATTATATAAAAGACAATAAATCCAGTTCCATCCTAATATCCTCTGAGGTCACACAGGCTGACACAACAATAAGTATAAAAAATATGTTGTTGTTTTTTTTTTTTTTTGTAAATGAATTGAAAAATCTATTGAACCGCTATCTGTTCCA